>NC_140967.1:44674675-44707175 GCF_056783735.1 Eptatretus burgeri
TCGGATCAGGAGATCGAGTGGGGCGGAGCCAGTGGGGCTCAGACGTGAAAGAGCGGAGATCAAACCTCGCCTCGCGAACCCAATAAAAAAGCACGCAGAGCGCCAAGTCAGTGAGTCGATCTGCGTTTGGAATGGTGTGAAGAGCAAGGTTCGAGTCCAGTGGAGGTCCGGATTCGCCGAGGAGACGGAGCTGGGAGCGCAGCCAGGCCTGCCATGCCGCGCAGAACTGCGCGTTCGTGTGCGGGACGTGGGGAGAGCCGGAGAGAGGTCGCCAGCCAGCACCGAACGGTCCGAGCTGATCGGGCTTCGGGACTGTCCTAGTGGCGCTGAGGGACGGACGGGCTCTTAAAGAGAGCATCAACTCCAAGAGAGCAAAAGACCCGTTCGTTCATCTGAGGCGTTGCCGGCTGGGCTCGACTCACCAGGCCGTCAGACGAGGCCTGGGCCGGACCGCGGTCACGACAGATGCCGTGAGGACGGGACGTCGCGGGTCGCCCCAGCGAGGCACCATGAAGGTGAAGGTAACCAGCCCGGCCTCGCGGAGCTTCTGCGGTCATCACAGCTCCGTGAAATAAAGACCCAAGAGGTCCAGTCTACCCCTCGTCTTTCCTGGGATTTTTCTTTGTTTCTTTTGAATGAACGTTGTGGCGCCATGTCTTTAGGTAGAACTGTATAAGTGTATGTAATTAATAGAATGGTGGTAGTTCTTTTTCTTGCTCGTGTCTTGTCCCTACCCCTACTCATTACATGCCTGTACATTGCATTGCTTTTGTTTGCCTCGCCTGATTGCATACATGACTGCATATGTGTTGTGTGTGCAAATAAATGTGCTTGTGTGAATGTAAACCTGTTTGTCGCGTCCTTTTCCTGCATTGAACTGCCGTATTGAGTTCGGAATAATAGTTGGCTTTTTAATAGCTGATAAATAGAATCGGATCCAACGAGGCTCTCGCGATAATACCCCGCTCGGTTATCCCAAAACGAAGCGAGCTGCTTAAGCGGCTCGTTTCAAGCGGGCCCCGTTGAGGGACAGTCTCTCTGTTGTCTGCTCGCGCGATTAATTAGGTATATCGACAATTCGACGATTGACCCTGTAGCGCGGGTCGACTAGGCTGTGGTGTGCATCCAAAACACACCCTTAGCGGGATTCCAGCGTTTGATCCGGAAGGCTGCGACGAGATTGTCCGTTCGGTGGGCGAGAAACAGTCGTCCGCATGCCGGCGGGTGGAAATCTACAACAATATATATGTGTGTGTGTGTATATATATATATATATATATATATATATATATATATATATATATATATATATATATATATATATATATATATATATATATATATATATATTGTTACAGATTTCCGCCGCATTCGGCGTGCGGACAACCGTTCTAGCCCAATCGTGGTCGTGCGCTCACCGAAGGCCGCAATCCAGTCGTGGCTTTCCGGACCAACCCCGGAATCCAGCCACGGATGCCTTAACGCATCATAAACTAGTCAATACTCTGTCCACGTGCTACAGGGTCAATCGCTGAATTGTTGATCCACCTAACTATTTGTGCGGACAGAAATACCGAGAGTTTATACCTCGACAGGACTTGTACGAAAACGAGCCGCCGAAGCATGCTTGTTCCGTGTGCGAAGCTGAGCGGTTTTAAATTGCCAAATCCCGTGGGACAAATGATCACGTTTATCAGCCTTAATAGCCTGCTTATTCTCCGAACACACCATGGCAGTCAATGTGAGGAAATGACACGACGAGCATGTTGACGAGCAGGTTCACGTTCAACAATGGGGGACATTTATTTGAACAAGCACATAAGCAGTCAATGGGGGGATGGGGACATGACACAAGCAAAAGCCTACAGCCGAGTATAAGAAATGCAAGTATATACAGGCACTTACACAATTCACTAGTTATTGAGACAAGGCCCACAGACTTCCACACAAAACCCAGGAAAAGAAATGGGCTCGTAAGCCTTCAATGTTCTCAGAGACGGGATGACCGGAAGGCTCCGAGAGGCCGGGCCGGTTACCTGGCCACCCCTTGGTGGCGACTCGGTGGTCTTCACTCGACGACCCTTGGCTTCTCGGTCCCGTCTGTTACGCTGCCAATGCGCCAGTCGCTTGAGCAGTTTAGCGGCTCGAGCAGCCGGGCGAGCGGCTTGAATGGCGGCTTGGTTGGTTGGGCCTGGCGACGCGCCCGACCATCCACTTCAGACTCTGCTGGCTGCTCCAAGACTGTACAACTCCAACTGGCTGCTCCATGACAACTAGCAACCAACGAACCACCCACGTGGCAGGCGAGAATTCTCTTCTTCTTTTCGGCGTTCCAACGCGCCCTTTTATTCCCTCTGATGCGCTCCCCCACCCCCTTCCTGGCGCTGCGGGGCAATCCTAGGAGTGATCGGGTTTTTCTTCGGAGCATACTTTTTGAAACGGTCACTCTTGCTTACCCGTTCTGAGGGACCCGCCCCAACCTGGCTCGTGGGGGCAATCCTAGGAGTGATCGGGTTTTTCTTCAGAGCATACTTTTTGTAACGGTCGTGGAGAATGTGGCTCCTTTGGCGGTGTTTGTGGAGATAGCGTGGTTGTGGAGATGATGTTTGTTTGAAATAAAAGATAGAACAGAATAATGGCTAACTCAAAGATTCACAGCCCGGCACACGAACAAGGCCCGTTATACATCGGTGGGGAAATCTAACCTGGAACACACACTTATCGAAATAACTAATCTCTGGGGAACCTGAATGATGGTTTGCGAATTTCCACAACCGTAACAATATGTATGTATGTATGTATGTATGTATGTATGTATGTATGTATATATATATATATATATATATATATATATATATATATATATATATATATATATATATATATATATATATATATATATATATATATATTGGGTGGTCGCTAGAGTACCCTTATTTTCACTTGTTCCATCTGTCTGTATGTAATTGACAGCTCTGGAAGCCAGAGGAGTCAACTGATTATGATGAATCTTCACAGGTAGTTCAGACCAGGATCTAGTTCTATGCTTTTGAGCACCGTTGCTATGGACACCACCGTTGCCTAGCAACGGGACTTTGAAATTTTTGAAAAATCCTAAAAAATGTATTTTTTCGAGAATCAAAAATCGGCTTCCAGGCTTTTATGCGCACGATAATCAACCTCTTTGTAAAAAAAAATTCAGCCCGATCTGTCAAAAACTGGATGACTAGTATGCAATTATGTAGCGAGCACCCATGTGGCCTACCGGCTTGTATGTTTGTATGTAATGGACAGCTCTGGAGGCCAGAGCAGTCAACCGATTTGGATGAAACTTGACAGGTAGGTTCATACCGGGATCTAGTTGTATGCTTTTGAGCACCGTTGCTATGGACACCACCGTTGCCTAGCAACGGGACTTTTAAATTTTTGGAAAATCCTAAAAATATTATTTTTTCAAAAATCAGCTTCCAGGCTTTTATGTGCACTATAATCAATCTCTTTGTCAAATTTTCCGCCAGATCCGTCAAAAACTGTATAACTAGTATGCAATTATGTCGCGACCACCCATGTCGCCTACCGGCTTGTTGGGTGGTCGCGAGAGTACCCTTATTTTCACTTTTTCCGTCTGTTGGATTCGCTTGATATCCCTTATTGTTGGGTTTTCTGTGTGTGTGTGTGTGTGTGTGTGTGTGTGTGTGTGTGTGTGTGTGTGTGTGTGTGTGTGTGTGTGTGTGTGTGTGTGTGTGTGTGTGTGTGTGTGTGTGTGTGTGTGTGTGTGTGTGTCTGCAACGTGAGGCTCCACAGCACAAACCAGCAAACCAATTTCGATGAAACTTGGCGAACAGGTGCCATATGAGCTGGGAGTGTGTGCGTTTGAGTTTCGTTGCTAAGCAACCACTCGTTGCTATGCAGCACCCAAAAAAAACCACGTACGGTATTTTCAATACTCGTCCTACAGTTTTGAATGTGGAGAAACGAGACTTCGGAATTTTTTTTCTTGTTGGTTTGTATGTAATGGACAGCTCTGGAGGCCAGAGGAGTCAACCAATTTTGATGAAACTTGACAGATAGGTTCATACCAGGATCTAGTTATATGCTTTTGAGCACCGTTGCTATGGACACCACCGTTGCCCAGCAACGGGACTTTGAAATTTTAGAAAAATCCTACAAAATTAATTTTTTCGAAAATCAAAAATGGGCTTCCAGGCTTTTATGCGTACTATAATTGGGTGGTCGCTCGAGTACCCTTATTGTCGGGTTGTGTGTGTGTGTGTGTGTGTGTGTGTGTGTGTGTGTGTGTGTGTGTGTGTGTGTGTGTGTGTGTGTGTGTGTGTGTGTGTGTGTGTGTGTGTGTCTCTGCAAAGCGAGGCTCCACAGCACAAACCAGCAAACCAATTTTGATGAAACTTGGCGAATAGGTGCCAAATGGGCTGGGAGTGTGTGCGTTTGAGTTTCGTTGCTAAGCAACCACCCGTTGCTATGCAGCGGCCGAAAAACTGTGTACGGTATTTTTCAATACTTGTCCTTCAGTTTTGAATGTGGAGAAACGATACTTCGGAATTAAACACCTCGAGATATTTAGAAAATTTTACTCGAGCCGATTTTTGATTCAGGTTTTATTTTTCAAATGGTAGTCCTTCAAAAATAGGGTGTCTATTTACCGTCATTTTTTGTTTGTTTGTAATGGCCAGCTCTGGAGGCCAGAGGAGTCAACCGATTTTGATGAAACTTGACAGGTAGGTTCATACCAGGATCTAGTTGTATGCTTTTGAGCACCGTTGCTATGGACACCACCGTTGCCTAGCAACGGGACTTTGAAATTTTTGAAAAATCCCCAAAACATTATTTTTTCGAAAATCAAAAATCGGCTTGCAGGCTTTTATGCGCACGATAATCAACCTCTTTGTCAAACATTTTCAGCCTGATCCGTCAAAAACTGGATGACTAGTATGCAATTATGTAGCGACCACCCATGTCACCTACCGGCTTGTGTGTGTGTATGTGTATATATGTATATGATACGTGACAAAGGCCTAGCTTATGACTCTCAATTAACAAAGATATATCTCAATTAACAAAGGCCTAGCTTATGACGCCATGTTCGGGGCACTAGACGAACGCCAGAAAGCAGCCATTTGCCAGAACAACCGAGCGAAAACATGAAGCACTCACAAAATGTCAACGGGCAATTATCACCTCTTTGTTCAGCCCGATACGAAGAAGAGCCAGTTCATGTCCATAGAGCTGCTGAACTGGGTGTTCATCCCAATGGAAAAAGGTGGGTGCTTGTGGTAAATGATCCAAGACCACAGCCATTTTTGACCATCAGAATGAACTGTTCAGGAATAGCTTGCAGTGTAATTCATGATTCAAAAGTCCTGTAAGTCCAATGTGGAAATGATTACCAAAATAAAAGTGTAAATAAATCGTGTATTTCCAAGCCAATGTGTCTTAATGGAAAGGGAATAGAATGAGTCTCTGTTGGCCTAACTGCTATCTTATCGCGTGCATGAATGGCGAATATGGCTCATGCAGAAATTAAAAGTGACGTAAAATCATACGTCATGAACATATTATAAAGAGGAAAAGGTTATCCCATAAGAAAGAAAGGGAACCTGTTATCTACCCTTCTCCAACGCATCAAAGAGTTAGAATGCCACCAGACAAGGGGATGGGTCCATTCTGAACATGCATTTATGGAAATATGTTGGCTTAATGGTTAGGTTGGTGGGCTTGGGATCCTTGGATCCTGAGGTCAAATCCCACTCGGTTGTTGAATTAATACCAAGTGGGGTTGACTCTGCCTGTCATTCTTCCAGCAGTTGAGTGCCAGCATGCTGGTATACTGTGTCGGAGTGGCGACCCATCCAGGATCGTGTCCAACATCCAAGGAGACTGTTTAGGCAGCACCAACTCTCTGCATAGAGTATGGTCCCAATGGATGGATGGATGTATTTATGGAAATAACTGTCTGAGGACCTGGATGTTGTGTGCATTACTTGGATCCGATTCTGAAACCCACAACAAAGCGGCATCCAACAAATCTGAAATCCACAAATATATATATATATATATATATATATATATATATATATATATATATATATATATATATATATATATATATATATATATAGCCCCAAACCCGTTGTATAGAGGGAATTTATGTGATTCATTCGGGCTGCGACACTTTGAGATTTTCTGTTCTGTTTTTCTGTTTTTCTGTTCTATCTTTATTTTGAACCAACCACGTCTCAACCGCCATCACACAACAACCACCACGCCAGCCATCGTCACCAACTACAACCACGCTCCAACCCTCAGACAACAACAACAACGCCAACAGCCACGACCTTTACCTTCACAACTCGCTCCTGCAAACATCGCATCACCGTCATTCCCAAACGGCACCATAACCATCAAACCACCACAGAAAACCCTCCACCACCTTCACCTCTCTCCTTCTACGGCCATTCCCGCACCACCTGTGAACACTGAGCGTCGGGCCCGTTCAGCGATTGGTGCCGAACGCACCGACCCGTGAGCGCAAATAGCGGCCTTTCCGAGGGAGAATTCGGATCAAGAACGCTACACGCCCACTTCCCCTCCGTCCAATTAGCAGGCGCGGAGCAGCTTGGCCCCGCCTCCAGGTGCGTCTATGTGAAATCGATATATGCAAATTCTAGGATCAGGGGAGATTCACGCCCCCTTTCCTCCGACCAATGGGCGAGCATGGCTCCGCCCCCGAGGTCATCCTGATCCAGATATTTGCATATTAACTGCTCCTGCCGGCCTATAAGAAGGCGAGCGCAAGGCGAATGAAGTCAGTCGAGTCGGGTGGCGAAGTCATCGGTGTGTCATCGAGTGGGGTTCTGGAGTCGGCTGAGAAGAGTTGTGGGAAGAGGCCAAGGAGCTTGGGTCCGAGGCGAGAAGGACGGCGGTCGGCGACGAGGACGCGGTGTGGGATCGCTCGTCGTGGGACCCAAGCCAGCCAGCCATTCTCCTCCCCCAGGGCATCAACAATTCCCCCTTTCCCCCACGCTGAGATAGTGCAAAAAGGGGGCCTCGTTCCCACCCCACTCCAAACGTCATGCCAACGAAACCCGCCAAGGAGCACGGAGTCGGGGCACAGCCACGTGGCCACATCTGCGTCACGAGGATGCGGGTAGGACCCCCCCCTCCTGGTCTCGCGGGCCTGGCCGCTCCTTCAGGTCACGCGCACATGTTGGCCTACAAGCCCGTCTGCCCCCTTGTCTATGAGGGTGGCCTCTCCTTTGCTTTTGAGTAAATGTGTGTTGGCGCCGTCTGTAAAGTAGAACTGTATAAGTGTTGCCATGTGTGTGCGTAGTCGGTAGTAACTCTGCGTCATTATTGCTTTTGTTTTGGTTGCGATATGTGCATTTTGACTGTTTGGCTGTATATGTGTGCTTTCTGTGTGCCGGGAAATAAATGTGCTTTGTGTGAACTGTTTTCCCGTTTCGCTTCGTCTTTTCTTTATTGACCCTCCATCCTGCTTCATGTAAAGGGTTCGTAGTGGGCTTAATACGCCCGGTAATTAATCGGAACCGTCAAGGCCGACAATAACACCGCTCGGTTATCACTGTAGCACGGAACGGACCGCTGAAGCGGTTCGTGTCCGGATTCGACCTGTGGTGAGGTACGATTGCCCGGTTTACCATCCGCGTGGGAACTTAGGTAGGTCGAGTTTGGCGAACAACCCTATCCTACGCGGGTAGCCAATTGGCACGATTGTGGTGAGGTCGAAAGGCCCACCCGTGACTGGCTCCGGGCGATAGTTCCCGGAGGGTCACGACTGAATTGTCCGTCCGGTGGGCGACTCGGTCGCGATTCGAGTGACGCGGCCGTCCGCAAGCCGGCGGGCGTGAATTCACAACAATATGTATATATGTATGTGTATTTATATATATTTATATATATATATGTATGTATACTCTACCGGTCAGAAGTTTTAGAACACCCCCCATTTTCCAGTTTTTGCTGAAATTTAAGCAGTTCAAGTCCAGTGAATAACCTGAAATGGTACAAAGCTAAGCGGTAAACTGCCAGAGGTTAAAAAAAAAAGTTTAGGGTATCAAAAACTGAAAAATAATGTAAATTTCAGAGTTGTTCAAAAGGCCCTTTTCAGAGAACAAGTAATGGGTTAGCAACTGCAGCTGTTCTGCAGCAATGGAAGTAAATTAAGCTTTGAAAGTTGATGCAAACAATTCCTACAGGTGTCCCAACTTTTGTTGATTAGTTACAAACCCTCTGTCTGTGTAAAAGCAGTGTTGGAACAGACTGTGTTGCTGCACCCTCTGAAGCATTATTTAAACAATATTGCACTGAAGGAAGTTGTATATTGCTCTCATAATGGTGAGAAAAAGACAATTTATAAAGGAAGACAGACAGACCAATATAACCCTTAAAAGTGTAGGTCTTTCCTTTGGAGAAATTGTAAAGAAGCCAAGGTGTCAGTGAGTACAGTTTCCAACACCATCAAAAGGAACTTGGAAACTGGAGGAAACTCTGACAGGAAGAGGTCGAGCAGACTTAAATCCACAACACGATCAGAAGATAAGTTTCTGAGAGTCAACAGCTTGCGTGATAGGCAGCTCACATGACAGCAGCTTCAAGCACAGCTTAACACTGGTCGAAGTAAGGAAGTCTCAGTTTCAACTGTGAAGAGAAGATTTCGAGCTGCAGATTTGACAGGTAAGAAAGCCATTGCGAAGATGGCAAAATAAGAAAACGAGGCTTGCCTGGGCCATGAAGCACCGCCAGTGGACTGAAAAATGAAAGAAGGTCTTATGGACTGATGAATCAAAATTTGAAATATTCCGTTCATTGCGCAGAGTTTTTGTACGCCGTTGAGGAGGCAAAAGGATGGTTCCTCAGTGTGTGACACCAACTGTCAAATATGGAGGAGGAAGCGTGATGATGTGGTGCTCTTTTGCTGGATCCAGAGTCTGCGACTTGCACAGAGTGACTGGCACCCTGAACCAAAAGGACGACCACAGCATTTTGCAGCACCATGCAATACCCTCTGGTCTACGCCTGATTGGTCAGGGGTTCATCCTCAAGCAAGATAACGACCCAAAACATACCTCCTGGCTATGTCAGAACTACCTTATAAGAAAAGAACAAGACTGTAGGCTTTAAATCATGGAATGGCCAACACAGTCTCCAGACTTAAACCCCATCGAGCTGGTTTGGCATGAACTGGACAGAAGGGTGAAAGCAAAGCAACCGACAAGTGCAACACATTTGTGGGAACTTCTGCAACAGTGTTGGGAAGAACTTTCCGAACAATATTTGATTTCCCTTGTAGAAAGAATGCCACGAGTATGTTCGGCTGTTATATCTGCAAAAGGTGGCTGCTTTGATGAGTCAAAAATTTAGATTTAATTTTGTTCAACAAAACGATTCCATGATTTCATTTTTATCTGCAATTGTTTATTTGTTCTCTGCTTTCATTTCAGAGTACATTGAAACATTAAACTGCTAAAATTTCAGTAAAAACTGGAAGAAACGGGCACGTTCTTAAACTTTTGACCGGTAGAGTAGTTGAGACTTGGGAGGTCTGTAAATGTGCTTCTGGGAAAACTGCACCTTTACCTCGTCTCTTTCTCTTTTCTCGTTTGGAAACGATCGTTCAATATTGGTAAAATTGATGTAAACTTTTGCAAGCCCCCATATGTGACCATAGCACACTGCTCCTTCTGGGTGGCGTATCGCAGAGTTGGTGGTACTGTTGGTGGTCGAAGTGTGAACCACTCTTCCTCAATGTACAGCCTGAGGGCTCTTCTTTCATTTCGCTTCCTGCAGGTATTCTAGCCCAGGAGACAGACGCAGAGTTGAGAACGTACGGCAGTTCGTATGTTGGTGGCGGATATGTGAGCTTCCTGGAGGCTGCGGGTGCCCTGATTGCACCTGTACGGTATGTACAGAATACTTTTTAAGGTTTATAAAATTGGTATTGCAAGTGACATTTGTGAGATTCATTTAAAATAATACATTATGGAATGAGGGCTTCACATATATTGCTGTAATCATCTAGCGTGGAAGGGACGTGTTAAATGAGATTAAATGTCCCTTACAAAAATCTCATAATATCTCATGAGATCTGACAAAGAATACCATTACATCTCTCGAAATTTTTGGAATAGAAGTGATTGTAAGATTGCATTTCTTTCAGAGGCATCACTTTGTGATATGCTTGCCAAGTGCTGGATTCCATTTGAGTAAATGATCGTTTACGTTGTGCATCTTGTAGCTTTGAGTTTTGCCAAATAGCTACAGATATAGAGTATATATCTCCAACTATGTTTTTGATTGCCTTCCCAGCCTGAATCTATCTCAGCAGGAGTACGAGCAGATTTTCTTGCAGCTCAATGGGTAAGTTGGAGGCTGAACTCGAATTTTTCCAAATTATGGAAATGAGCAGATGCATATTTGCTTTAATTTGTCTTTATTTTCATAAATTTGCTTTAGTTTCGAATAGCCAATGCCTGGCAGTACAGAATTTGTTGCAAATGGGACATGACCAATCTGGAAGTGCATTACCACAGCACCAGTGTAAACTCAATTATCCCAGCAAAACTCAGACACACACACACACACACACACACACACACACACACACACACACACACACACACACACACACACACACACACACACACACACACGCACACACGAAAGTGGATACTTTGAGACCTGGGTGGGCTTCGTTCCACCTTGTGAAACCCGTATATGGAGATATCAACCAAAGACACACACACACACACACACACACACACACACACACACACACACACACACACACACACACACACACACACACACACACACACACACACACACATACACATACACATACACATACACATACACATACACATACACATACACATACACACACACACTGTCAATTTTGAGACATGACCCAACCCCACATCTGTACGAATCAGATCATGAACCATTCTCTATACAGAGCGTCAGTGCTGTCGAAACAGATTAAATGGTCAGGGTTACAATTCTGAATGGGTGCCACTCTGACCCAGGGAGTCAGGGCAGGAATTTGTCATTTTTCAGGGTGCCAGCAAAAGCTCACTTTCTCTTTGCGAAGGACACCATGGGATCTTTAATGCCCACCAACTAATGCAGACAGACACTCAGTTTAACATCCATCCGAGGGATGGCACATGCATTGATGAACTAGAGGGGGAGCACTCGGAAGAGTGAAAAACCTCTGCCGCCAATACTGCTGGGTCACTTAAGTGAACCTGATATCCTATTCATTGTAGGTCAAAACGGATCAGACTCTACTAAACCACGATTGAATAAACTAAACTAGATCGACGTGCATGTAGAAATGCCCAAAAAATATAATCGAATTTTTTATTTTTTTTTTTAAAGGTGCAAAATTTATCTTTTTTTCTCTAACAAATTTTTATTGGGTGGGTTGGAAATCACTTAAAACATGTAGAAATGCAAAAAAAAAAATTCAAATATTTTTCAAATAAAATCGAAATTTTTTTTGAAAAAAAGTTGCAAATTTTTTTTTTTTTCTCGAACAAATTTATTTATTTTTTGGTTGGAAATCACTTAAAACATGTAGAAATGCAAAAAAAAAATTCAAATCTTTTTTCACAATGGCCGCCATAGCGGCCATATTGGACTTTGGACCAAGTCCAAAATCTAATGGCATGATCCTTGGACCAGACCTAAACCCCCCCCCACCAAGTTTCGTCGAAATCCGTCCAGGAGTTTTTCCGTAATACTGTTCATAAACAAACAAACAGACAGGGGTGAAAACAGTAACGTCAGTCCATCTTCGATGGCGGAGCTTAATTACTGTTGACTGCAAAACACCGGGTTGACAGTTTATAGCTGGGTCGGGATTAAACCTCAGTCTAAGATAGCTTGGAGGGGAGTGTGTGTACCTCCAGGCCATCTTGTCAGCACTTTTTTGAATGATCAGTCTCAATTGCAATAAGTACATTGTGTAAATACCATGTGCGCTGCTGTTCAGGTTGTTGTTGCCAGGAGGAGATGTGGATCTCGTACACTCTGCGTTTGCTCACTCTGCACACATTTTGTATTCACTTGCAAAACAGGTAACCACACACAATACACAAATACCCCAAGCATTGTTTTTCAAAAGCTTATTTGATTGCCTACTTCAGATTGTAGCCAGTGGTGCTGCCATGGTACTGAATCTGAATAGGATCTAAACCCAGGACCTATGTACAATATCTCAAATCAAGGAATCCTTTCTGGATCAAAACGGCTGATAAGGAAATAATTACAATGCATCTCATTCCCTTTCCTACATGCTACGTCGTGGACACATGAAGTGGAAGCATTGTTTTGGTCTGTAAAGAGATACTTTATAACAAAAATAATCGTCATGAATGATGATAACTACAATTGTGAGCATTTTTCAAGGCTTCCATGCAGTAACGAGAGTTGAAAGAAAGATCCATGAGCACCTTCATATTTATAATTTTTGAAACCAGCATAAATAAACATATATATATATATATATATATATATATATATATATATATATATATATATATATATATATATATATATATATATATATATATATATATATATATATATATATATATATATATATATATATATATATATATATGTCAGTTTTTGTTGTCAGAATGAGTGTTTGTGTCATGGTTGCAATGGACACCATCTTGTTTGCAAAGAAAGGACTCAACGTATATGGTGCATGTTCAAATCGTAATTGCCTTATCCTATAATCCAGATACAGGAGTTATCTCCATCAAATTGCCGATGTTTTAAAAAGCTGTAATTTTGATTGTCCTGTACCAGACATGCTACTCCTTTGCAAACTTGAAGCGTCCTGATCCATCATTGATGTATCTGAAGTTTTGCATCAATTGGTTTGACAGTTCTGGAGAAGAACTTTGAAATTGATTTGACAAAAATTTCACCAAAGCCACTTTTTAACGTCCTTTAAAATAGTCATTTTGCTTTATACTGTTACGGTTATGGAAAAAGGACCCTGTGGTGATACACTCAACACATTAGGAACCCTCAGTTCGATATTTCATTAGTAAGTGTGTTTAGTCAGGTTACCTTCCCACTCGTAACAGGGATGGGGAAAGTGTGCATGCGTGCTTATCAGGTTCTATCTCCCCTGTAATTTCCCACCTTTTTGGAATCTCCCCTCTCCATCCATCCTTCTTCCTTTTGCACCTTCCCACAGCACAAACCATACACACAATGCAACACGTCTCACAGCACACACATTATGCCATAACACACACATTCAGAGCCATGTTAGCGCTGTCATCGTTGACGCGGTTCCTGTAAAGCCATGGCAAGTACTGCGCCTCCAGCAAGGTGCGACCTCAAACTGTGGAAATGTAGGGCCAGTGGTGAAGCGACAAGAGCAGGCAACTACCTTGCTTTGCCTCCCCTGATGCCATGCCTCACCTGAGGCCAGTATATGCCGGTGTCCACCAAGGTTTGGTGCTGTCTGACGAACTGAGGATTGAACCGAGACCCTGAACTGCCTGTCTTCCTGCCCATCCAGGAACGGAACAAGGCGCATTGCGCTGGGTGAGACCACAAGAACGAATGGCAGCATGCCATCCTTGGGGCACAGTGGCTACATACTGATGCACACCTCTCCCGACACCCCGCACCCACATACCACTTGCAATTCCTTCCTTCTCTTCCCTCCACTTTGGCACCACCGTAAGCCGACCAACTTGCATTTGGTGAGCAAGAGGCCGCAACCATGCCTTGATCTTCCTTCTTTCTTTCTCTCCCTCTTTCTCCAGTTTTCCCAGAGTGATTGTGGCATGCCTGTCCTGTGTATATAGATAGGTTAAGATTGTCTCATAATCGAGGGAAAGATGTGGGAAAGTAGGAAATGACATTCCTCTGAAAGCTGGGTAGATCGTAGGATCATGGGAAACATGTTACAGTCGTGAATTCCAAAGCGAGACAATTTTATCCCTCTTGTTATCCGCACAGACTTTCATTCGGCACTTTGGATCAGCTGGAGTGCAGGGATGGCAAACCGAGTCTTGCGTCTAAACACTCATGCAGGAGGAACCAAGTTAGAAAGTCCAGCAAAACATTTGCCATAAAAAATATCTGATTTTAAAAAAAGAACAGATTAAGAGTGGCAACTAAGAGAGAGAGAGAGAGAGAGAGAGAGAGAGAGAGAGAGAGAGAGAGAGAGAGAGAGAGAGAGAGAGAGAGAGAGAGAGAGAGAGAGAGAGAGAGAGAGAGAGAGAGAGAGAGAGAGAGAGAGAGAGAGAGAGAGAGAGAGAGAGAGAGAGAGAGAGAGAGAGAGAGAGAGAGAGAGAGAGAGAGAGAGAGAGAGAGAGAGAGAGAGAGAGAGAGAGAGAGAGAGAGAGAGAGAGAGAGAGAGAGAGAGAAAAAAAAAAAAAAAAAAAAAAGAATGAGAGAATATATATATATATATATATATATATATATATATATATATATATATATATATATAAACAACATGGCACAATTTGTTAAATTTGACGAAGAGGAGGACATTGTTATCACAAATATACATACATATCCATTTACGTTTGCTCCCTTAAAATAAGATAGACGAGCACAAAAGCCCTTTATAATGACGGGCATTTTCGATCAAACTCTCCTTTGCCATGTGACTATAAACAAATCCAAAGGACAAAGCCTCAAGATTGTCGACATTCGTCTCCAAGAGGCCCCATTCACACGTGGCCAGGTGTACGTGGCAGCTCGCAAGGTGGGAAGCCCCAAGGGACTTTTTATACATTGTAATGAAAACAAAACTCGCAATATTGTTCACCAGGAAGTTCTTCAGTGACATGAAGTCAATTTCACTTTATCCTCTGTCGACATTGCAGTCCCTCATTTTCATTGCGTTGCGTGTAATAAAAACAATTTCCTACTGTTCACCACTTTATGACTTTGCTGCTCTATTTAACCAATGGTTATACCCAGGTGTGTGCGTGCGTGCGTGCGTGCGTGCGTGCGCGGTGTTCTGATTCACCGGACACACCATCTGACTCATGGGGCTCTAAATTGGCATCAAGTGATGGTTTTGCACTTTGACCTTCTCCCCACCCCAACACCCCAAGCCTCCCACGTCCGACCAATATCCATCTTCACCCCCAAACTCAGGTTCACCTGGGCAACCAGGCATCTCACCCACTCCCCCAACCCCGACACACGTACTAAGATTTCCCCGGGTGCAGAATGGGTATTTCAGCTAGTATTACATATTGTAATGTTGTTTGGACATGTCATAAATCAAAGATAAATTCAATCTCCCTTCAGCAAAAGAAGATCATTTGTATTTGTACAAAAGCCAGCTATGTAGTTAATTAGTTAATACAAAAACCCTTGTTCTACCAGATACATCTGCTACCAATTTCAGATGTACATTTGTTTTCAAATTTCCCCCTGTAAGTTTATGTTACACTTACCTTTGTTAAGGTATAGCTTCGATATAACTGTTTATGAACTACCTAATGCATTTGATATGTTTCGCATTAATTCCTCCATTCATAATTATCCCATTAGAACCTCTTCAAACTTGCATTTAGAAAATCTTTGCATTTAGTAAAAGAACAGAACTAGCACATACATTAATAAGACATCTTGGCCCTGACATCTGGAATTCGCTATCTTTAGCAACTCGTACATGGCTGACCAAGAACACTTTTAAGAAGCATTTAAAATAGATTATCTTATCAAAATATGCACCTTTATATAATTTGAATAGATTGTGATTTGGCTTTCTTCCACCACCCCTACCCCCCCCCCAACCCCCATGGTCAACTCGTGATTATTCTCCAAAAATGTGAAATCTTACCCATGTGTGTGACCATAGTGATGTTTAATCCGAATACATTAATTGATTCTGAGCATTGTAACACGTTTATAAAGAGGGCTTGACTCGTGTCTGAGGTGTACATGATGTTACATTTATATTTTCATTTTGATTTTTAATTTCCTTGATCGTCCTTTCTTTTTTGTATGTCTCTCTGTCTCTCTGTCTCTCTGTCTCTCTGTCTCTGTTTCTCTCTCCCCCCCCCTCTTTCTTTCTTTCCATTCAGATATCACATCAAGATATATTGCAATTTATTTGAGGACATCAATCTCATGCCTTTGGTTATGATGTTCCTTGTTTTCTGTACATTCATACTTTGCTCATATTGATGAAATTGTTTGTGTTTATGTATGTAATCTGTCTGTAAATAAAATGTCAAATATCAAAATGCCAATCCAAGATAACCGAACAAGCCTTTTGACAAATCATATCTGTGGAAGGAGAAAACAGCAAATGCATCGTATCTGTGGAATGATCTCGGTATAGCGGTCACAGAAAAAGAGGAGTCACAAAATTTTGCACAATGATATTGATAACAATCCCAGCAAGAATGATCAGCTTCCAGATTATAAATCTAGTAGAAAGAATAATATAAATGCACTTAAATTGCTTGTTTTCTTCTTAATATCCTCCAAGTATTACTTTCATTATGGCCTCCAGGAATGGCACAATGGTGGAAAGTTTGCCATCTTAGGAATTTGTTTGGGTTTTCAAGAACTGAGCTACTTTGCTGTCGGGAAAGACATCCTGGTTGCTACAGACACTGAGGGGATTTCGCTTCCTCTCAACCTCACTGCAGGTATGGGGTTAAATGTGAAAGGATACATGAAAATGACATGGTGCGAGAAGCAAGCGGGGGGGGGGGTATGTGCTGAAATTACACGTAAAACCTGGTGCACACCTGATCAGGCTTTCGGAATGGGCCACATTCAGGTGAGGGGTGGCAGTTTCTGAAAATAAATAATTTGTTGAACTTGATCGCTTTTTGTGTCTTCTTGTTTTCATACCCCATTGTAGGGTTTCAGGAAGGGCGCATGTTCCACAAATTTCCAGGAGATCTTGTCAAAGCATTGGCTGATGAGCCAATAACAGCTAATTTCCACCACTACAGTCTCACCACAAAGGCAAGAAATTTATTCAATATCCCCCCCAGCAGTTTACGTAACTTATACTTGGCAAAGAGGCTTGCTGACCTCAATTTCAAGGTCCAAATAAGATTACTCAATCATATGCATTTAAGGTCACTGGTAAAATTCAGTGGGATTGTGGTTAGAACACCACTCTGAGTCTGTTCAGTAGCTGGTTCGACTCCGACCCGAGCCGATTCACACCAAAGACTAATGGTACATGTCGCTTCCTTGCTTGACGCTCAGTATTTGGAGAAGAGAACACAGACAAACCCCATCAGCTGATATGATCAATAATGCCCATAACGGTATCATTCTTCTTCTTCTTTCCTCTGCAACTCAAGGCTGCAAGGTAGAAACATTGACTGGGGGCACTGCTGTGCTGCTGATGCAGTACCCCCTGTACATCAGGGCAGGAATCTGGAATTTGTTTATGGTGTCAGCAATAGCTTGCAGACCCTTCGCGAAGGACACCGTGGGATCTTTAACGTCCATCTGAGTGATGGCACACACATTGATGACAGCTGAGCCGAGATTCTAACCCAGGCTGGGCAGCTTAGAGGCGAGTGTGCTCCCTCGAGGCTACCCTGCCAGCCCACAGTACCATTAAAGTTTGCATAATGAAGGTGTTAAGATTTTAATGTTTTCTTTGCAATGCACAGTTGATCCCTTGCTAGAATAGTGTTCACTCCGTTTCCTGCTCTCCTCCGCAATAACCCCACAAATATGTCACTCTCACATTGAGATATAATGGTTGTGAAAAAGAAAAGGAAGTGTTACTTCTTTGTTTGTTTTGTGTGCAGCACCATCCTGCACATTGCATCATTACTGGGGTCAGTTCTGCAGCTCATGCAGTGCCCCTTATTGGTCGAGGAAGGAATATGGAATTTATTCAGGGTGGCAGCATTAACTCAATTACTCTTTCTGAATGACACAGTGGGATGTTTAATGTCCACCATGACCCGTGCCGACAGAAGTGTCCACAACTTATTGATCCTCTGATGGACGGTACACAATGATGCATCACCATACATGAGAAACACCAGGATGACAGCTTGTACCTTGGTTGAGATTCAAACCCAGACTAGACATCTCAAAGGTGAGTGTGCACACCAGTGAGTTAGCCTGCCAACCCCCATGGTATTACTTATCGATACCAATGACAAACACAAAAAAGCAAACAAATGATGTGCACAAATATTGGATGAAAGAGCTTTCACTGATTAATTGGGTTGTCTTCTATGAGCATGAAATCACTTTGACACTTTCACTTGGGAGGGTCAAAAAAAATTTTCAGTGCAGTATTTTCATCTCAGTTGCAATGACAAACATTTCAAATGATGTTGAAAGAATAATGAATAATTGTTGACTTTTTATGCTGAAGTAAGATGTGTATCACATATGACATAATTGGTATTTCATTTCATTTCCAGGAAAGCAACTGAATATGCTTTCATTGAGAGTTGTATTACCAAAACCATCCAACTGGCATGTTACAGCTGAAGTCGTACTGTAGCACAAAATTGATACCATGATAATTTAGACATTGACATGTTGATATCTCGTATATTGATGTAAAACCTTTTTTTTCATTTAATCAACGAAATGCCATCAGGGGTTCACCGACCCCATGTGATTGTTCGGGGTTTAAAATGGTGTTGCATCACTGATGGCTGACTTTAACCTTATTATACACTAGCAAAGGTACCCGGTGTTGCGGGGCAATACCAGGTCCCACCTCCTCCTACCCCATCCCTTCCCCCTCCCACCTCCTCCGACCCCACCCCTTCCCTCCCTCCTCCCACCTCCACACTTCTCCGCCCTCCTTCCCCTTCCACATCCTTCCCCTCCCACCTCCATCCTTCCCCTCCCTCCTCCCACAAAGGAATTGTTGCAGTGTGTATTTGGAAATGTTAGCTAAGTGGTAACTTTATTTTCAACAAACTCTTCATTCACACTTGAGAGTTATGTTGTTAGATGAGCAATAACATTTCCTTTAAATTGTTGTATACGAGTAGGTTGTGTTTGTACTATTTTCGGTTTTTGAATAATTAGCGATTAGTGCATTTGGAAGGTCACGTGACTCCTTCTTTGCCAAACTTACCGGTCATTGTAGCGTCTTGATTGACAGTTGTTTTTCACATCTCACACCATATGTGTGTCACTGACTGTGAATAAAGCATTTTAAACCATGTTTAGGAAAAATAAATAATAAAAATAAAACCCGTTTTTGATTCCTACCAACCGCTAACTTGCCTCGCCACCTCTAATTTGCCACGTGTCATGTCGAAGTCTGTCCCTTGAGGGAGGATGTGAATGTGTCCCTGTCCCCATGTCCATCAATAATGTGTGAATTACATGTCCATCAATTATGCCTGGTGTTGGCTTAATGGCTAGACTGGTGGGCTTGGGATCCTAGGATCCTGAGTTCAAATCCCACTGGGCTGTTAAATGAATACTAGGTGGGGTTGACTCTGCCTGTCATTCTTCCGAGGTTGGCAAAATGAGTGCCAGCTTGCTGGTATCCTGTGTCGGAGTAGCGACCCGTCCAGGATTGTGCCCAATAGCCAAGGAGACTGCTTTGGCAGCACCGACGCTCTGTACAGAGTATGATCCTGATAAAAATAAAAATAAATTGTTTCCATTGTGTAATGTCCATATGTGGCAACCTAGTAATGAGTGGATACATCAATAGATGCTGTTAGTGTTTTCATTCTGTAAGTAACTCACGGGGGATGGCGTCGCAGGGAATGACGTGTTACACTGGTGAGACAGACATCCCGCAAAATGATGTTTATCCCATGAATCTTCAATACACGTACAGGAACCAGGTCATGTTCATGACTCGTGGAAGATATGTTTTTTTTTCGCGTACGTACAATATTGTACTGTACATACATCCAGCTGCTTTGTGCATGGCTCGTGGAAAAAAAAATTATATTCTCCGTGAAAACCACGAATACGCGGGGCAATTTCCCACTCATGTAGGAGCACATCGCAAATTATCAACCGCGAATATGCGGAACCTGCGAATGTTGGAACCGCGAATGTTGGGGTCCGGGTGTACTAGAAACAGCAGGTTAAAAGTGCCTGGCGAGCTGAACCAAACCTAGTCGTGCACACACACGCACGCACACACCCACGCACACACACAGATTTATTATGATAGATTCTGCATGCTGCGCTATTGCAAACCCTTAACTATCAACTCTTGAAACTAGTCAACAGCTACTTGCCAAAAAAATTAATGTCTGCACTCTTCCTTCCCTTTGTTTTTTGAAACAGAGTTTCAATCAAAGTAACGAGCTCAAAAAGTTCTACCGTGTACTGAGCACCAACACAGACTCCCATGGAGTCGAATTTGTATCTACCATGGAGGGTACGTGATTAATAATTTCCTTGTTCAAGCCTACTTTGTAAAGAGCAAACTCTTTTGAGTGATTTTTTAAATTTATTTTATTTTTACTGGATTTGCATTTCTTTTCTATAACCTTTGCATTTGTGGGATCCTCTCTTTCTCTCACCTCCTTGCTCCCAAACCTTAATCTTTACTAAATGGTGTCTATTAAATATACTGATAAGTGTGAAGTTCTCTCTCAGAAGGAAAGGTTTCTTCTTTTTTTTTTAACATTTATTTTTCTCCCACAAAGTTTGTTTTGTCGAAGTGGAAGTTGGAGTAGTCATCGCATAAATAATTTGAGATATGTGCTTGACTTCTATGCACTCCTGAACCACTTAATAAAATAGGTTGAAAATTGATGATTGTATTCGTGGGGAGCAGGGGAAAGTTTTTGGGGGATAAAAAAAAAAAATTAATCGTTCCAGGGGTTCAGGGTTGGAGGAGCACCCCAATTCTCTCCATGTAAATACAGTATATATGGCATCACGCTGCTCCTGGTATGAAAGGGTATTTCAAGTCAGACTAAAATATGCCAATTCTGGGAGGATGCTGTTGGTGTTTCTGATGATCAACCTCTGACGATGGGTTCTTCACGAGTACTTGTAAAAATGATAAATACATCTTTTATCAGACATTATCATTGCTGCTTTGTGGATTATATCATTACAGAAATGTTTTACAGGTGAAATGTTGCAATTTGAAATCAGCCAGAAAAGTTATTATCAAAGACATGCTGTGGCTGCATCACAGTTGGTACCTTTTTAAAAAGTAACTAAGAATACAAATTATCTTGATAACGACATCAAACGGTAAAACAAAATAGTCCTTATTGCTTTCACAGAGCAGATGATCTATTGATTGATACATGTTAAATTGTATCCACGTTCAACCTCACAATATTGATTGTCTTCAAGCTTACAGAACTGATCATGTCACTTTGATTCTCAAAAACACTTTAATGGTTCCTAATCCACCAAAGAATCGATTTCAAAGTCATTTGTATTTTGCTTCAAGGTCAGGAGTCCATCCTATGTATTTTGCTTGCTTCATTTCTGCCTCAACACCTGCACACCCTTGTGTGCTCAAACGCCTTCCTTGTGGTCTAACATATTCAAAGATGAAGAGTATCCATGATGTGGCCTCTATCAAATGTACACCCACTATCCTTTGAACTCACACCCATGCAAACCTGCCAAGTCCCTTCTTTATGAACCTGCGTGTGCAAAGCGAAAAGCGGCGTTGTCTGTCTGTTTACAGACATCAGTGTATAATCGAGGAAGTCCTTGATTTAAATTGAACTAGAATAACCCGTGCTCTGCGCGACATGTTGGGGTGGGTGTGTTTGAGAAAGGAACTGATGCAGAGTATCAGTAGTAATTTTACTTTAATGCAGTAAGTGGAATACGATTTCAGTTTCAGAACCATTTTATCTACTTTTTTTGTACCATGCATCTCATATGGTCTTTGAGATAATGTAAGCCGAATATCACGTTACTCGAGCACAGAACAAAGTCGAAGATAGCGCGACACGAAACCATAAACTCGGAAATAATATACAAGATGTTGTACTTTGAACACTGTGGAACATTAATCGGAAAGTAACCTGCAGTTTAGCTGTACTTTGGCTCTGAACGTCGCAAATTGTATGATCGAATCTCATCCCGATCGCACATGCGCAGAGAAGAGGAAGGTAATTCTTTCAGTCTGACTGGCAGTAAAACAAAATTGAAAATCATTCCAAACAGGAAACTTACTGCTTTTAAGGACGTCATAAAGGATACAAACAACAGGCACAAAGAACTAATGTAACATGTTAGATAGGGTGGTGTGAAAGACACTGCACCAACAGCAGTAAACTTCCTAAAAAAAAAAAATACTACAACCTTCAAAAACATTTATTTTATTTCAATTGAATGATATACTTAAATACAGTTGAACACAAATTACCTTCTTGTTACTTCAAAAAACCTCCAGTTTTGCAGTACTTGGACATACTATTACACCATTTTATGCCACCTAGACAAAATTTTCCGCTCACACTCTCGGTGTTGGGGAATATCTGGATTCAGACAAAATCGCGACTCGTGGGAAATATCAATTGTGCTCGGAAATACAAAGCAAGAATTTAAAGGACCCTTCCCATGTCCTTTTTCTAAGGTGTTCTATGAACTCTTGAGTTAACTTTATTTTCAATATATTGCCCTTACACACTGCCAATTAATCGTTTTGATTTTTAAAAGTGCTGTGAAATGACTTGTGGAGAGAGTACAACATTATTGTTGGTAGTAGTTGTTGTCTCTGTGTTGGTTGTGCAGCGTACAATGTCCCAGTGTATGGCACACAATGGCATCCAGAGGTGAATGCGTATGCATGGCCCCGTGAGAAAAAGAAGGCAAGCGACGGAGCTTTTCCCCATTCTGCAAATTCCGTACGCCTCACCTTTCACCTGGGCTGCTTTTTTGTCAACGAAGGTACATTAATGCAGTTAGATCTGCTTGCTCCAGAATACTGTGCAGTCCAACAACAATGGGATATGCATGTATTTAAAAATTCAACATGTACCACAAACAGAATAAAAAGGGATGGGGTGGGGAACATTCGATGTACAAGATGGACATTACAGGGACTTTCACGAAGGAAAGCAGGGAATTTGAAGGAGGTGGGCTTGGGGTGGATTAACGGGGGTAGAAAAGATGGAGGATTTGGATGGGGGCGATAAGAGGTAGTGGTGAACAGCTGTTTTGAAAGCCTGGAGGGAAGAATGGGATTGAACAGAGTGAGGGAGTTTATTCCAAAGGTGGGAAAAAAGAGGATTGAAAGAGTGAAGGTGAGTAGTGAGTCGTGATTTTGGTAGTTTTACCAGAAGGGGGTTGTTGGAGGACCTTGAGCGCCCTGCGGAAATATGGTGGGGACAAATCGCAGACAGAGCAAGGGGGGGGGGGGAGACCGGAGAGGAGACGGTAGAAGACAGAACGACCACCAACCTGCCTGCGGTGAGAGAGTGAGAGGCCCAAAGGCGCAGCCTCATCTCGGGAGATACCAATGATCCAAAATGCCGTGGTTTCCACGGTGTGAAGCCGAGAAAGGTAAGAGGCAGGAGCACCGGCCCAGAGGGGAGAGCAGTACTCCATCAGGCTGCGGACGAAAGCTTTGTATGTGGTCAGGAGCTCAGGTGGGCCGAGGAAGGACTTTACATGACTGAGGATTCCCAATCGGCGACTGTCTTTGGAGGCCAGCTTGGAGATGTGGCTTTCCCAGGAAAGATCATGGCAGATAGTGAGACCCAGAAGCTTGAATGAAAGGACTTCTTCCAGAGGATTGTTGAGAAAGTAGATGTGGGGTGGGGGGGGTTCCAAACGGTCCTTTCGGAGAGAAATAGTGAGAGTGTGAAATTTGTCCGGATTGAAAGACATGTTCCACGTGTTGGACCAGTTTGTGATTTTATCCAGATCTGCAGTGAGTGAAGAAGCTGCTGCTTGCCGTCTGAGGGATGACAGATGGTACGGCAGAGGATGGAGTCATCAGCAAAGAGATAAAGAGGATTTTCCAGAGAGTCGGAGAGATCATTGATGAAAACCAGAAAAAGAACAGGGCCCAGAACGCTACCTTGAGGAACTTCAGCCTTCCACAGATCTCCTAATGTCTCTGTTCCCCACTGTTTTGTCCCTCCCACTCCCGCCCGTCTTGTCTCATGCCCCCCTTGCTGTGCGTTGTGTTTGCTCTCATACAAGCCTCGACAAGGTATACAAAAATAATAATAATAACAATAATAAAAATAAATGAATAAAGCAAAATCAATGATTTCATCGTCTCAAATTTTACATCATTGAATTGATGAGATGATGCTTTATAAATTGATGTGATCATGTTTTAAGCATCAATATGTTTTGTCTCATAATTTTGGGGAGTCAGATATTATGGTCTTGTGGAATAGCATCATCGAATGTTGCTTAACTTAGTTATTATTTATTTGGTTGTTTTGAAGAATGCGTCATCTTGGTTACACTGTATTTCTTCTTTAATGCACTGTGCCCCCCTCTCCCCCCCAACCATTGTTTTCCTTCCAGCTCGTCAATGCCCACACCAAATGCTGCCTTCTCCACATTCACTTCCTTTGATTTCCACGTTCTCTCCACAGCTCATTCCATCGTCTGTATATCGACTACTCTACTTCTTTGATTAGTGCTATCCCTTCCCTAATGGACGCCAGATTATTATCCCCATGCTTTTTGAAAAAAAAAACGGGATATTGTAATCGGCTCAGTCTGTCTGTCCATCCATCACGTGATCTCCTCTTTCACAGTTTTGCAGAAATTCACCAAACCCGGTCGTTATGATCATCACTTGACTCAAAGGTGCAAGAGCTGTATCATTTTTGGCCCCGCCACCTGGGAAAAGTTCAAATACCAAAACAAATGCAATTACAGACACATTTTACAACAGTTTTTGATGAAACTTTGTGTATGCAATCAACATTTGGGGGACACATGAAATATATAACGATTTTTTTTTTTTGCATTTGACCTCTGGTTCATGCCCAGGGGGTGGCGACTTGCGGTTACAGGGGTCAAAACGGAATATTTGATATTGGGTCATTCCTGGTGGAACTTTTTGCCATCTTTTAACTTTGCCTTTGGTGGGAAGCATGGGGACATGCCATTAACATTGCACTAGCTGAATACTGTGTAACTTGATGTGATCACCATTATTTATTTTGGAAATAATGCCCATGGTGGAAGTGGAGATGCACTAAATCCTCATGTCAGGATAATCTTGATTAAATCTTGAAAAAAGTAACTTATAACAAGATTCGTGATGCACTTGAATATCATTTTTGAGAATACTATAAATTTTCTTTGTCTTCATAAGAGCACAAAACATCTACTTTTTATGTATGCAAAATGGGGCAATTATTCCTTCCCCACCTCCCAATATGCCTGGTGTTGGCTTAATGGTTCGGGTGGTGGGCTTAGGATCCCAGGATCCCAAAATGGAATGGGGGATCCCAGTTCAAATCCTGCTCGGCTGTTGAATTAACAACAGGTGGAGTTGACTCTGCCTGTCATCCTTCCGAGGTCGGCAAAATGAGTACCAGTTTGCTGGTATCCTGTGTCAGAGTGGTGACCTGTCCAGGATTGTGCCCAATAGCCAAGGAGACTGCTTAGGCAGCACCAACGCTTTACACAGAGTATGATCCCATTGGATGAATGGATGGACCTCCCAATCCAATCCTATTTAATATGTAAATGCCCCAAGGCAAAATTGAATAAACAGGACCAAATTATGGGGGTAGTAGGGTAAATAGATTCATGAATCCCAGATTTTCACTAAACCCCATCCATCTCCATTAATTGCTGCTGCAAACAGTTTAAAGGCAGACATCTTGTCCACAATATCTTTTTTTTAATTTTAAGTTCATCATGCAAGTCACCACTGATGGCATGGGGAGCCCAAGAGCGCGAAAGGTGTATTTGGCAACCAAAAATACTGTTGTGTGGACTGTGGACGGCCCCCTCCCAAAACCGCAAGTGATTAAAGGCAGGAACTGCATACACGGAAATGAATATCACAAGGATAGCCAGCTTGGGGCTGCCAGGATAGCTCAGACGTATGGATCGCCTCCGATCCATCTCGCCTCGGTTTTAATCTCAACCCAGCGTTTCACAGGCAAGACGGGGCATCAATGTGTGTGCCATTCCTCAAAAACACATTCAGCCAGAGGACCAGTCTGCCAGCATCTGTTGGTGGATGCTAACAAAAATCACACAAAACAAAGCCACAAATTGGTCGGAATACAGCATACACACCTGGTGCAGATGTAAATTTTGAATGCATTACATTATGCCTTGAGTTAAAAAAAAACAAAAAAACAACGTCTCTTCATTAGCATTGTGGAAACTTACAAACTCGAGATAAATAGATTTTGAAAGGTCCAATGTAAACAACATTTCATTTAAAAAAAAAAAAAAGGTCATTCAACGTTCAGCATGCGGCGATCAAATCAACGCAAAGTGTACTTCCCTTGTGATGCCAGTGCAAAAGAGGCAATTGCCAGATAATTTGCCAATCGTCCTTGATTTCTTATTCAGTAAGGACCTGTAAATGGCTTCCATGATGCATGTATACAATTCATGTCTCTGGTCCTCATCGGTGACCTTCAGTGGCACTCGCCAAGTTCCTCAACATCACTCAATACATGCAATCGCACACGCACACTGATTTTTTTTCCATTGCATCTCACTGGACTTGTTCTGACTACGTCGTGTGTCCTGCTTTTAGATTGTGTTGAGGATCACCTGCAGGACAGCGCACTGCGGAGCTTCCACGAGGTTGGGCATCCGGTTCATCTTCCACCGGGAGACAATGAGCCCAAATATGGAGAACACAGTTCCAGAGACATGTCAGTCACACCTCCACTCTCACTAATGATGCATGAGACCGAGAGGGCTTCAGCGGTGATGACAGCTACCAATGAAGCAACAGCAAAATCTGCATATAAGCCCTCATCCAAAAAAGAGAACGTACATTAAATAATTACTGGAAAAGGATTGGCCATGGATCTAAACCAAAGATGATGCAGCAGTGATGCACTGTATTAATTGCTGCAAATTTGTGGGCAGGGATGTGCATAATTCTTTCTGGGATGGCTGGAGGTCATTATACCTTAGTGGAGAGAAGGATCATGAAAAACTCCTGGTCAGGAAAGCTGTTGCTATTTCCAAAAACAATAATAAACCTCCCAGCAAAAAAGTACAGAGAATGAAAAAGCGTCAGCAGAAAATGGTCGACAAACTTTTTTTTTTAGCCAGATGACTTTACTGTTAAGAAATACTTTCAACATCCGCAAGCAAGATCCTCCTTTTACTGATTTCACAAATTTCATTGCGTTACAATGATATAATGGTGTCCAAATTTCTGCAACACAAGCACATTACCCAGAGGGTAATTACTCAATTACATTTTTACAGTGACTGAACTTATACATCCAGTTCTGACAACCCTCGGTTTACTGCAGTTAGAGTGGAGGATGGTGGGCTCTTGAGAGAGGATTCCGAAGTGAAGGACCGCTGGCCCGGTTACTATGCGCGGCTGTACCAGGCTGACCAACCAGCTGTTGAGTTGGATGTCAGAAGTTTAACTAACCCTATTGCTGACCCTCCAATCAACTGAACCACCTTCGTTTGTGGAAACACAAGTTGCAGTGACCCATTTGAAAAGGACCAAAGCTCCTTGGATCTGTGGCATCCATGCAGAACTTCTCAAGGCTGGTGGAAATGCTGGACTCGTGTCATTGCATGCAGTTTTGTGCTCTGCCTGGAACATAGGTATCATCCCAACTGACTGGAAGAGGGGGCCTTGTTGTCCCTCTCTGGAAAGGGAAGGGTGATCGCCAGGATTGCAACATCCACCGAGGAGTGACGCTGCTTTCAGTGCCGGGCAAGGTCTTTGCTCGGATAATTATTGATAGGGTTCACCATCATCTGCTTGAGCAACAGCACGCAGAGCAGTCAGGCTTTACACCAAAGAGGTCAACGATTGACCGTATCATTGCTCTTGCAGAAGAGAGTTTCGGCAGGGGCTGCTTGCAGCATATGTTGATCTCCGCAAAGCATTCAATTCAGTGAATCGGGATGCTCTCTGGAGGATTCTCGGTCTTCATGGGGTGCCACCAAAACTGATCGATCTGATGTCTGAACTGTACTCTGGTACTGAACTGTGCTGTGAGATGTGGTGGTACCATCTCTGACTTATTTCCAGTTGTTACTGGAGTTCATCAGGGGTGTGTACTGACCTCCACACTTTTCAGCACTTGTACGGACTGGATTCTGGGAAGGATGTCGGAGCGATCAAGCTGTGGTGCATCATTTTGGAATGTCAAGATCTCTGACCTTGATTTCACAGGTGATTCAGTCATCCTTGTGGAGACACTGGATATCCTTTTGGGGGCCCTCAAGGAGCTGAACGAGGAGTCGGAGCCGCGGGGATTACGGGTTTCCTGGGTCAAAACCAATATCCAGGCTTTCAATGACATCTTGAATACTGTGATTTTGTCTACTTGTTTGGGGTGAGGATGTTGAGGTCACGATGAGAATCACTTACCTTGGCAATGATAATCATGTTTCCACATGTTATGAGCCAGAGGTTCATAGACGTCTGAGTCGGGCTGGGAAGTCATTGATTCACTGGATCATGGGGTGTGGCACTGTCGGTACCTGTGCGGAAGATAGAAAGTCAGAGTCTTTAAGTCCTTGGTGCTTCCAGTCTTGCTCTTCAGATGTGAGACTTTGACTGACCAGGGATCCGAGATGGAGACTTAACTCCTTCGGTACCAGGTTTATTCAGAGAATCCTTGGCTATTGCTGGTCAGACTGTGTCCAACGAGCAGTTGCTGAGAGAGAGACTCAAATGAGATTTGTTACCCGCATAGTCTGCGAGCATCAGCCGTGGCTGTATGGTCATGTGGCTCGTTTTACTGATGCTTATCCTGCTCACCAGATTCTCTCAGCAAGGGAGCCTCGTGAGTGATGAAGGCCAATGGGCCAAGCACGTGCCTCAGGGTTGCAGCAGGTTGATCGGCATCTCAAGGAGATGCCTGGGGGATGGCCAGACAGAGGCCCCTAGACTACCAGCGGAAAGTGGATGCAGTGACACGCTGCTCTGGCACATGCTCCCATACCTCACCTGACCAACAAAAAAGCCTCTCTAAACTCTGTCCCACCTTTGCTATCCACCACCTACCCCAACCCTCAAGCATAAATCCTCTCCCCACACTTAAGCCTTCAACGTCCCCCTTCCAAAGCTCTCCCATCTTCACTCTCACCCTCCTGCTCATAAAAGCAAAGGGGAATTCCCATGCCAAAACAGCTTTAACACTTTCTGCTCCCCGATTATGATCTCACCAACTTCACCGAAACCCATCACAGTCCCCCTGTTCAACAATTTTAAGAGAAAATAGTCGGAAGTATTAACAAGGACCTGCGAAACCTCTGTCGTGAAAGCGCTGCTTGAGAGAAAGAGTTCCAAAGGGTAATTCTGAAGGGTTCTAAAGTGAACATGCTAAAGGGTTCGAAAGGGTAAATTCGAAAGGGGTTCCTAAATTGGTGGCCATTGTTTGGAAATTGTGTGTGGAGTCAGGCAAACTGTCCAGCCAATGGGTGGAACTTGCACACACCGAGGGAGGGATGCATGCACGGCTCCTTTTGGAGTATAGATATTGCAACGATGAACAAGCATGTGCTTTCACAAGTTTCATGATGACATGAGAAACAAGCCAACATTAAATACCAACAACAAGTCAGACTATGTATCGGTACTCTCAGATTGGTCTGTAGACAAGAGTACACGTTGGGTGGAGGAGATTAATAACGTGAGCTATCTTCACAGTACATTGCTCAGAACAGCATTTGTTGATGTGATACCCCGAGTAACAGCTGATGCTGTCCAGCATCGAAAGAGAAATTTCAAATTGCCATTACCTGGGAAACTAACCTGGAGGTCAATTGGAAGAACAAGTTCGTGGCAGTATGTTTCGATATGGCAGATGTTGACATGGGACGCAAAACATTACAGAATTCATCATGATAGAAATGGTCATGAAAAAGTTGATGAACTTGTCGTCATGCAATGCTGCTGGAGATGTTCGTTCACAAGTTTTCCCAACAATTCAAACCTTCATCGTGGTACATTAGAGACAGGTAAGGAGCGTTTCTAGATATCAGTCCTCAAAACACCCAAGGTGTTGGGAAATTTATATACTACTGGTATGTAAGACCCATTGCTTTTGACCGCAATACCGATCTTTCGATGCAGACTTTTAAGGAGATGTTGCTGATTAAAGGAGGTGTTGCTAAAATACAAAAAACGGTTGTTAATGGGGGAAAAAAAATAGGCAGACATGGTTCCTTTTATAATATGGATTTATAAAAAAAGTTTTTGGTATACCGAAAGGGGGACAAAGGTTTCTCAGAAACCACCCTGTGATGGTAAAACTGGCAGAAGTGACAATCCAGAGATCAACACGATCAAGTGAGGAATAAGCACAGGAGTTGCTGAAGGTGCACAACAGATAAGGGACAATAACGTGAGTCGAGGATAAAAGGAGGGTAAACACTGGGTTTCACCTGACGAAACCTATAAAAGGAGATTACAACCAACGGGTCCAGTGTGTGAATCAAAGCTCAAAGGGTAATAATTATAATAATAACACGAAAGAGCAATCAGAGATTGCAGACCCTCACCAGGACTTTTTTATGTGGCAAATAAATGGAAGGATATACTAAATGAAAGGTCATTGATTGCAAATTAATGGTCTAAATGGTCCAGTGTCAATGTGTAAAGGTCTGATAAGATCTAAAGTGTCGAGATGGTCTGAAGTGTCTAAAGGGTCTTAAAAGGATGAAGGGGACTCAATGGTGTAATTTAAGGTCTAAAGGAAGGAATTGTCTGAAGGGGACTAAAGGGTCTTAAAACGTCTAAAACGGGTTTAAACATCAAATGAGTCTATGGGGTATTAAAAGGTCTGAAAGGAGTGAAGGTCTAAAGGGTAGAAAGGAGACTAAGGGTCTTCAGGGTTCTACAGGGTCTAACAGGATCAAGGGGTCTTGGAGATCTAAGGGTTCTCAAGGATGTATCAAGGTCTACAGGGCCTTAGGGCTCGAAAGGGTCTCATGTAATTAATACACATACAGGACTCACATTCTTTGTGGACAAACAAACAAATGAAAAATCGCTTGGCATGAATCAACATACTTGGTTAATTGTTGATGAATCAACATACTTGGTTAATTGTTGATGAATCAACATACTTGGTTGATTGTTGATGAATCAACATACTTGGTTGATTGTTGATGAATCAACATACTTGGAGCGGACAGTGATCAACATACTTGGCATGAATAAAAAAAATTGCCAAGTAACAAACGGACACAAATTCAACAAATGCAACAAATGCAACAACGGACCCGTGATCTCCTCGGAGGGTAAATAATAATCTGTATTATAAAAGGAACTGAGTCTGTCTGTTGGGTTGTCGATCCAGTCGTAAAAAAAAATTTAAATTTTGAAATTTGTTCAACTCTTATTATTCGTCTTTCCGTCGATATGTTTGTCTGTCTGTTGGGTAGTCGATCCAGTCGAAAATTTTTTTTTTTTTTAAATTTTGAAAGTTGTTCTACCCTTATCAGTTTTTCCGTCGATATGTCTGTCTGTCTGTTGGGTCATCGATCCAGTCCGAAAAAAGAATTTTTTTTAATTTTTAAATTTGTTTTACCCTTATTATCACTTTTTCCGTCAAGATGTTTGTCTGTCCGTCTGTTCGGTCCAGTGCTCCGTTAATACAATGGCGATTTCGATGAAACTTGGTTGGTAGGTTCATACCATGTGACCGAGTTGTGTGCAAATGAGAACCGTTGCTATGGACACCACCGTTGCCTAGCAACGGGACTTTGAAATTTTTGAAAAATCATTAAAAAAAATTTTTCGAAAATCAGAAATCGAGCCACGAGCGACTGTGGGCAGTACATTCAGCCATATTGTCAAAAATTTCCAGCCGGATCCTATGAAAATCGTCGGAGAAGATACTTTGAATGAACCCTGGTCGAAAACAATAAAAAAACGAAGTTCGTTATATCTCAGAGACTATGAGTCAGATATACATGAAACTGTTATGGTCGGTTCATGGTATGTCCTAGTTATGTGTGAGAAAGAACCGTTGCTATGGACCCCTCCGTTGCCTAGCAACGGCCGAAAAACCTCTAAATGTGGGGGTATTTTAACGAAAAAACAATCTGCAGCATTAACCCTTGAAGCGAGAATCATGAATTTTCTTGTGCTCAATCCTCAGGTCATTCCCCATCGAACGGGCCCATCGCGTCAGGTTCTATTGGGTAGTCGACTACCCATGTCCGCCTACCGGCTTGTCTGTCTGTCTGTCTGTTGCGTTATAACTTGAGAACGGATTGACGGATGTCAATAAATCCAACTAAGCTGAATTCAGGGAACTCCCGGGAAGGTTTGTGACGAAAAATTTATTATTTTTTTTTGTGGGTGTTCAAGCACACGTGGCGAAACTGCAAA
>NC_140967.1:44712175-44742175 GCF_056783735.1 Eptatretus burgeri
ACAAAGTCCCACTGGATTTTAATTAACGATTTTCAAACAATTAATTTTAATGCAGAAAAAGTTTATAATTGAAAAAAATCTGCACTTACTACTCGTTGGTAAAGGCGACGTTTCGGGGAGAATCCACTCGCCTTGGTCACGGCAGATGAGGAAATGAGGAAGAAGCTGGAAAACTGCCACGTGACATCCAACCTGCTTCAATTTAATTACCAAACATTCATCGATTTAATTAATTTTATTGATCATCCAGTTGTACACAATGACTTGTATACGGATACATTAACACTCATGCCAGACTTTCACCAACTGGATGATCTGTTTGGTGCTTGTCTGGCCAAGAGAACAGCAAAACATTCGTTTGTTCCAAACACTTCTGAGACACAGACAGAATGGGACATGATGGGGGTGAAGAACATGCAGTTTATACAAAGTTTGGAATAATTTGTAATGTAAGGCAAGAATCTTGGAAACTTACGTTCCAACCGGTAGGATGGTTTCATTCGAGGGGGTGGAGGGGAGTTAACGAGCACCTCTTCTGAGGGGTCTTTGGGAAAAAAACAACAATAATATATAACATTAAATACATTGATATCTTCATCAGTTTGATAACTTGTTCAGGAAAGGGCACAGAAGGGAATGTACTGATGGAACAGGTAACGACGAAAAGGTGAATAATCCAGTTGAGGGGAGTTAAACTTCTTGTGATTTATCCTGCATTGTGATGACTATGTCAATAAGTTACCTTCCCACAAAGTTATAATTACAATTATCTCCACAATTAAGAACATTCTTCTTCAGAGAAGGAAGTATAAACAGCAATGTCTATAAAACAACAAGAGCAAAAATATATTTCAGCGAAACGTCCCGATCTTGGGGTTTGTTGTGTTTGCACCCAGTGTGGTCACCCCAATTGTCCAAAGTATTGAAGAGTGCTTACCTGTTGAAGGTCCTGCATGTGGTATCACCTGTCAACACCTTGCTGTTTGTGCTGTTGTTGTTGCAGCCTGTGATCACAATGAGGGTTCTGCTTTTCTTGCAGCCACTCAACACCGTGCTGCTTCTGTTGTTGCTGTTGCTCCTTTCGACACTGTTAATGACCCTTAAGACGTTTAGACCCCATATGACCTTTTAAACTCTGATAGATCCTTTGACCCCAATGACATTTATACCCGCAGATCCTTTAGATCCGTGGAGACCCATTTCGATCCCTTATTTTTTGTTCGAGCCCGTATGACCTTTACACCGTTTGAACTGCTTCGACCCCTTTAGAACCCTTTAGACAAACCACACAAACATCAAAATAGTCTTTTTGTGACACAGACTACTCTTCACAGCAGGTGATGTGCAAACTCGTCCCACCCAGAGGGTGGTTAACTGCTGGTAACCTTATCTGATCGAAATCTACTTGGAAAAACGACAACTAAAATGAAATCAGATTCCTGGAAGTTTTACAACACAAAATAGAGTCTCTCCCCCTCCTCCCCTGCGAACCTGGTGTTCCTGTCCTCAATTACAATCGTCATTGGAACAAAGATATTCATCGTCCCCATCCTCACAATCACATTCGTCGTCTCCTTCGTCACAATCACATCTGTCACCATCGTCGCAATCGTATTCGTCGTCTCCATCGTCACAATCACATTCTTCATCTTCTGAATTCAATCTGTCGTCATCATCATCATCTTCCACATCTTTATCCTCCCCATCAGGCTCATCTTCTCCATCTACTTTCTTCTCCTTTCTGTGAACACACAAGAAAAACCAGAACATTTCTCTGTGTTGCGCAAATGTGTCAATCAGAGTACCACCAGATATATAAACTCCAATAACAACATATTCATCAGTACAGAGGTCCATCGGGATTATCGTTTGCTGTTCTTCATTTGAAGATCAATAATAAAATGAAGACTTGTGAAGAGCTTTACCGGAACCGTTTGTTCATCCATAAATAAATCCCACAAAACGAGTTGATGATCAGTATCACCATGGAGATGATCCCTACAGCAAATTCAAATCTCGCCCAAAGCGACACGAGTTGTCCAACGTCCATCGGGCCGAAGATGGAACCTTCCCCAAAGATCTGTGGACACGGATATAACAAGGTTAATAAATTAATGTTATTTCAATGAAAACAGGAATCGATTTCCTTCATAACAATCCTTCAATGGGATCCATTCAAACTGAAGTTGAAACACGACGTTCTGACCACAGGTCCAGCAAACGGATCAAACATTCCAGAACAGGTGTGGTTTCCTTATAACAAGATTAATTAGTACATTTGTTCACATCGTAATCAAACCGTCATTATTTCTTGAATATCACAATCTGCTCCGTTCCTATAACTTCCTCCTCATTCTCATCAATGGGATCTTTAAACCTTTACCCTCCGTCCATCAGGGACGGTCTTTCTCTTCGTGTCCCACTTACCTGGTAAGACTGATTTATAGCCCAGACTCCAGGACGCACTTTCAGGTGCTCCGGAAACATGTCCTCTTGTAATTCTTTGAAAAAACTCAAGAGCACAACAAGGTACGACCACATCGTGGCAGCGAATGCGGCAGAATGGTCGAAATGTTGTAAAAGGTGAACACACAATGCGTCCCGCCGATGGTCTTTGTGACGCTGCAAGCATTGTTGTCATGGTAACCCCGTTCGGTTCCAAACAAACCCATTTCAGTTTTCATTGTATCATCATCCCATGTATTATATGTAATTATATAATGGTTTGTAGTATTTGTGTACAGGTTGGCCTGAAAGTCGTTTTACCCCTCACCGGTAATAGTCCGAGTGTTGGCCAGAAAAGCGTGTGTTAGGGTCCGCACAATGTTTTTCTGCATTTTTGTGAGCACCAGACCATCTGAATGAATATTCCGATTGATGCCACTCTGGCACCCTTGAGTATTTTTGTGGAAACCCATTAATATGCAAATTAGCGGTGGCCATTTTCGAAATTATTATTTTTCTTCATATCTCCAAAAGTAAGCATCCAAATATCCTGGTTGAGGTGTCTGCACCCATGTTTTTAGGGTCACTGGTCATGATAACCCCACTTAAAATTGAACAACATTGAAATTTAGCTCATTAATATGCAAATTAGCAGTCGCCATTATCAAAATAACAATTATTCTTAATATCTCCAGAAGTAAGCATCCAAACAACCTGGTTGAGGTGTCCAAACCCATATTTTCAGGGTCACTGGTCATGATGAACCCACTTACAATTTGATAGCATTTAAATTTAGCTCATTAATATGCAAATTAGCAAAACCCTACCTCCTGAATTTGTCCACGCCGAATGGCGTTTTTGCAGTGCAGTTATACAACAACAACAACAACAACAACAACAAAACTGCTTGAAAATAACTTGCACAGAGCCGTTTATCCCCAGTACAGTTGTGAAGAAATGACTGACCTCAGAAGATCAACAGCCTGAACTGTTTCTGATCAAGTAACTCGAGGCTTGTAATGTAATGAAAGAAACGTGGAGAACTGAGTTTTAAGTAAGAATAATGTTTTCTGATACAGGAGAATCATCCATATTATTTGCAAGCAAGTTTTTTTATTATTATTATTTAACATGATCTGTCTGAAAGCAACTGTGTATTTTATTGATTTTTAAAAGTACACACGGTGGAACCTGTTTCCTGAGAATTTTTATAAAATACGAAGAAAGAAATTAAATGTTTACTGATGTTTATAATTACCTCTATTGTTACAGGGTGAGGCTCCATCACCATGGGAGACTGTTTGTTTCTTCAGTCCCTGAAATGCCACTAAAGCTGGAAAACCTCTGGTATCAGTTGGTCCAGACAGAGTGTGAAGTATCATCCGGTCAAGCAAAGCAAGACAAGATGGTATACATGAAGAGTTTGAACAGAGATTACAGGCAGACAAATCTATCGAGCTCAAATGTCATGAGACTGGGTCAACGTACACATCACGCTCACACATAGAAAGACACTTGAAACGAATGAGTAATATTTGTTTGGAAGATGCTTCAACAAGCAAAATAAACCTCCGTTCAAAGACGACAGTATTTGACTTGAAAGAACATTGTATTTTTTGCGGAGAAAAGTGCATCATGGACTTTGATAAGAAGAATCCGAATCGTTCATGGCGAGTTCTCCTTTGTAGGACTGCAGATCGTGTTGATCGGACAACTTTCAAACAAACTATTCTAGATGTTACCGATTTCCGCCAGGATGAAGAAGGACGCCAGGTCAAGATACGATTAATGGGCACAATCAGCGATCTTCATGCTGCTGATGCGAGATATCACGATGACTGCAGAAAGTCCTACATGACACCTCGTTCTGTTGCAGCAGCAGCACACAGTGGCAGAGAAACCCAGGACATTGAGCCAGCTGTGAGTTCTACGGTGGTTCTATCAGGTTTTCCTTTGTCCTCGTCCCTGTTTCTTAAGCTTTTGTTTGTTGGATTTGCTTTACAAAGGTTTATGGTTTCTCTTTTTGAGTTTCAAAGCAAAATATATTTGATAACGTCCGATTTCTAAACCATTTGCCATATTAATGTATTTTGTAAATTTCCAAGCCAATTGTTTTTTCCATCCTTCACACGCAGCTGTTTGTAAACAATCATGTTTGTGAACATCTCCCTGAAACGTCTCCAGAAATATAACGTTTTCCAGTGAAAGCGACTCAAGTTTTCTGGATTGTGTAGAGTTAGTACTGCAGTAACACACGGACTCCAACCTTCCGATATCAGCCAAGTGTGTGTGTGTGTGTGTGTGTGTGTGTGTGTGTGTGTGTGTGTGTGTGTGTGTGTGTGTGTGTGTGTGTGTGTGTGTGTGTGTTTGTGTTTGTATGTGTGTGTGTGTGTGTGTGTGTGTGTGTGTGTGTGTGTGTGTGTGTGTGTATGTGTGTGTATCTCTCTCTCCCCACCTCTACTATAACTCCCCTGTCTTCCTCCTCTCTGCCTCCCCTTCCCTGTCTCACCCTACACCTGCCTCATCTCAATCTCTCTCTCCCTCGATTTTTCTCCCTCCCTCCCTTCCCCCCCCTCCCTTTATTTTCCCATCAGCAAAGCGACGAGTTGTGTTCACTTGCTCACAATCAAATTAGAAAATGAATCCCATCCCTTACCCTGATATTAAAACCCAAACCCTAATACCCCAAAACCCAACCCCAATCTTTACACCCCAAACCTTACTCTAATCCCAAGATCATTAATCATTTTTACACAAATGTTTTTGAAAACAACTCAACGATTTATTATTTTTTAAACAGTTTAATAATTTGTTTTAAAGCAGTTTAATAAAAATACAAGGTCAATACAATCTTTCCAAATTTCCTGAGTCTCCAAGGTAGAACTTGTATGTTGGGTCAAGGTGGAACTCGTTTTGTGGGTCAAGGTAGAACTTGGTTTATGGGTCAAGGTAGAACTCGTTTTGTGGGTCAAGGTAGAACTCGTTTTGTGGGTCAAGGTGGGACTCGTTTTGTGGGTCAAGGTAGAACTCGGTTTGTGGGTCAAGGTGGAACTCGTTTTGTGGGTCAAGGTAGAACTCGTTTTGTGGGTCAAGGTAGAACTCGGTTTGTGGGTCAAGGTAGAACTCGGTTTGTGGGTCAAGGTAGAACTCGTTTTGTGGGTCAAGGTAGAACTCGTTTTGTGGGTCTCTGCACACACATCAGCTGAAGGAAGTGAAAACCACTGTAAATCACCACATTCATAATGTTCATCCTGATAATGCCTTCTCACACAATCCTGGAAACTCTGTATTCTCTCCATTACTTTCTGCATCTCAGTTCAATTTTCCTTTACTTTTTCCTTCAATTTCACATCTTGATTTTCTTCATCCCAAAGTCCCACTGGATTTTAATTAACGTTTTTCAAACAATTAGTTTTAATGCAGAAAAAGTTTAAAATTGAAAAAATCTGCACTTACTACTCGTTGGTAAAGGCGACGTTTCGGGGAGAATCCACTCGCCTTGGTCACGGCAGATGAGGAACTGAGGAAGAAGCTGGAAAACTGCCACATGACATCGAACCTGCTTCAATTTAATTACAAACATTCATCGATTTAATTAATTTTATTGATCATCCAGTTGTACACAATGACTTGTATACGGACACATTAACAATCATGCAAGACTTTCACCAACTGGATGATCTGTTTGGTGCTTGTCTGGCCAAGAGAACAGCAAAACATTCGTTTGTTCCGAACACTTCTGAGACACAGACAGAATGGGACACGATGGAGGTGAAGAACATGCAGTTTATACAAAGTTTGGAATAATTTGTAATGTAAGGCAACAATCTTGGAAACTTACGTTCCAACCGGTAGGATGGTTTCATTCAAGGAGGTGGAGGGGAGTTAACGAGCACCTCTTCTGAGGGGTCTTTGGGAAAAAAAAAACAATAAAAATATATAACATTAAACACATTGATATCTTCATCAGTTTGATAACTTGTTCAGGAAAGGGCACAGAAGGGAATGCACTGATGGAACAGGTAACTACGAAAAGGTGAATAATCCAGTCGAGGGGAGTTAAACTTCTTGTGATTTATCCTGCATCGCGATGACTATGTCAATAAGTTACCTTCCCACAAAGTTATAATTACAATTATCTCCACAATTAAGAACATTGTTCTTTAGAGAAGGAAGTATTAACAGCAATGTCTATAAAACAACAAGAGCCAAAATGTATTTCAGTGAAACGTCCCGATCTTTGGGTTTACTGTGTTTGCACCCAGTGTGTTCACCCCAATTGTCCAAAGTATTGAAGAGTGCTTACCTGTTGAAGGTCCTGCATGTGGTATCACCTGGCAACACCTTGCTGTTTGTGCTGTTGCTGCTGCAGCCTATGATCACAATGAGGGTTCTGCTTTTCCTGCAGCCACTCAACACCGTGCTGCTTCTGTTGTTGCTGTTGCTCCTTTCGACACTGTTGATGACCCTTAAGACGTTTAGACCCCATATGACCTTTTAAACTCTGATAGATCCTTTGACCCCAATGACATTTATACCCGCAGATCCTTTAGATCCGTGGAGACCCATTTCGATCCCTTATTTTTTGTTAGAGCCCGTATGACCTTTACACCGTTTGAACTGCTTCGACCCCTTTAGAACCCTTTACACAAACCACACAAACATCAAAATAGTCTTTTTGTGACACAGACTACTCTTCACAGCAGGTGATGTGCAAACTCGTCCCACCCAGAGGGTGGTTAACTGCTGGTAACCTTATCTGATCGAAAACTACTTGGAAAAACGACAACTAAAATGAAATCAGATTCCTAGAAGTTTTACTACACAATATAGAGTCTCTCCCCCTCCTCCCTTGCGAACCTGGTGTTCCTGTCCTCAATTACAATCATCATTGGAATAAAGACATTCATCGTCCCCATCCTCACAATGACATTCGTTGTCTCCTTCGTCACAATCACATCCATTGTCATCATCGCAATCACATCTGTCAACGTCACAATCACATTTGTCGTCTCCATCGTCACAATCACATTCGTCGTCTCCATCGTCACAATCACATTCGTCATCTTCTGAATTCAATCTGTCGTCATCATCATCCTCTTCCACATCTTTATCCTCCCCATCAGGCTCATCTTCTCCATCTACTTTCTTCTCCTTTCTGTGAACACACAAGAAAAACCAGAACATTTCTCTGTGTTGCGCAAATGTGTCAATCAGAGTACCACCAGATATATAAACTCCAATAACAACATATTCATCAGTCCAGAGGTCCATCGGGATTATCGTTTGCTGTTCTTCATTGGAACATCAATAATAACATGAAGACTTGTGAAGAGCTTTACCGGAACCGTTTGTTCATCCATAAATAAATCGCACAAAACGAGTTGATGATCAGTATCACCATGGAGATGATCCCTACAGCAAATTCAAATCTCGCCCAAAGCGACACGAGTTGTCCAACGTCCATCGGGCCGAAGATGGAACCTTCCCCAAAGATCTGTGGACACGGATATAACAAGGTTAATAAATTAATGTTATTTCAATGAAAACAGGAATCGATTTCCTTCATAACAATCCTTCAATGGGATCCATTCAAACTGAAGTTGAAACACGACGTTCTGACCACAGGTCCAGCAAACGGATCAAACATTCCAGAACAGGTGTGGTTTCCTTGTAACAAGATTAATTAGTCCATTTGTTCACATCGTAATCAAACCGTCATTATTTCTTGAATATCACAATCTGCTCCGTTCCTCTAACTTCCTTCTCATTCTCATCAATGGGATCTTTAAACCTTTACCCTCCGTCCATCAGGGACGGTCTTTCTCTTCGTGTCCCACTTACCTGGTAAGACTGATTTATAGCCCAGACTCCAGGACGCACTTTCAGGTGCTCCGGAAACATGTCCTCTTGTAATTCTTTGAAAAAACTCAAGAGCACAACAAGGTACGACCACATCGTGGCAGCGAATGCGGCAGAATGGTCGAAATGTTGTAAAAGGTGAACACACAATGCGTCCCGCCGATGGTCTTTGTGACGCTGCACGCATTGTTGTCATGGTAACCCCGTTTGGTTCCAAACAAACCCATTTCAGTATTCATTGTATCATAATCCCATGTATTATTTGTAATTATATAATGGTTTGTAGTATTTGTGTACAGGTTGACCTGAAAGTCGTTTTACCCCTCACCGGTAATAGTCCGAGTGTTGGCCAGAAAAGCGTGCGTTAGGGTCCGCACAATGTTTTTCTGCATTTTTGTGATCACCAGACCATCTGAATGAATATTCCGATTGATGCCACTCTGGCACCCTTGAGCATTTTTGTGGAAATCCATTAATATGCAAATTAGCGGTGGCCATTTTTTGAAATTACGATTTTTCTTAACATCTCCAAAAGTAAGCATCCAAATATCCTGCTTGAAGTGTCCAACCCCATATTTTCAGGGTCACTGGTCATGATAAACCCACTTATAATTTGATAACATTGGAATTTAGCTCATTAATATGCAAATTAGCAAAACTCTACCCCCTGAATTTGTCCGCGCCGAATGGCGTTTTTGCAGTACACTTGTATAACAACAACAACAACAAAACTGTTTGAAAATAACTTGCTCAGAGCTGTTTATCCCCAGTACAGTTGTGAAGAAATGACTGACCTCAGAAGATCAACAGCCTGAACTGTTTCTGATCAAGTAACTCGAGGCTTGTAATGTAATGAAAGAAACGTGGAGAACTGAGTTTTAAGTAAGAGTAATGTTTTCTGATACAGGAGAATCATCGATATTATTTGCAAGCAAGTTTTTTTATTATTATTTAACATGATCTGTCTGAAAACAACTGTGTATTTTATTGATTTTTAAAAGTACTCACGGTGGAACCTGTTTCCTGAGAATTTTTTAAAATACGAACAAAGAAATTAAATGTTTACTGATGTTTATAATTACCTCTATTGTTACACGTTGAGGCTCCATCACCATGGGAGACTGTTTGTTTCTTCAGTCCCTGAAATGTAACTAAAGCTGGAAAACCTCTGGTATCAGTTGGTCCAGACAGAGTGCGAAGTATCATCCGGTCAAGCAAAGCAAGACAAGATGGTATACATGAAGAGTTTGAACAGAGATTACAAGCAGACAAATCTATCGAGGTTAAATGTCATGAGACTGGGTCAACGTACACATCACGCTCACACATAGAAAGACACTTGAAACGAATGAGTAATATTTGTTTGGAAGATGCTTCAACAAGCAAAATAAACCTCCGTTCAAAGACGACAGTATTTGACTTTAAAGAACATTGTATTTTTTGCGGAGAAAAGTGCATCATGAACTTTGATAAGAAGAATCCGAATCGTTGGCGGCGAGTTCTCCTTTGTAGGACTGCAGATCGTGTTGATCGGACAACTTTCAAACAAACTATTCTAGATGTTACCGATTTCCGCCAGGATGAAGAAGGACGCCAGGTCAAGATACGATTAATGGGCACAATCAGCGATCTTCATGCTGCTGATGCGAGATATCACGATGACTGCAGAAAGTCCTACATGACACCTCGTTCTGTTGCAGCAGCAGCACACAGTGGCAGAGAAACCCAGGACATTGAGCCAGCTGTGAGTTCTACGGTGGTTCTATCAGGTTTTCCTTTGTCCTCGTCCCTGTTTCTTAAGCTTTTGTTTGTTGGATTTGCTTTACAAAGGTTTATGGTTTCTCTTTTTGAGTTTCAAAGCAAAATATATTTGATAACATCCGATTTCTAAGCCATTTGCCGTATTAATGTATTTTGTAAATTTCCAAGCCAATTGTTTTTTTCCATCCTTCACACGCAGCTGTTTGTAAACAATCATGTTTGTGAACATCTCCCTGAAACGTCTCCAGAAATATAACGTTGTCCAGTGAAAGCGACTCCATTTTTCTCGGTTGTGTAGAGTTAGTACTGCAGTAACACATGGACTCCAACCTTCCGATATCAGCCAAGTGTGTGTGTTTGTATGTGTGTGTATGTGTGTTTGTATGTGTGCGTATGTGTGTTTGTATGTGTGCGTATGTGTGTGTATGTGTGTGTATGTGTATGTGTGTGTGTATGTGTGTGTATCTCTCTCTCCCCACCTCTACCATAACTCCCCTGTCTTCGTCCTCTCTGCCTCCCCTTCCCTGTCTCACCCTACACCTGCCTCATTTCAATCTCTCTCTCCCTCGATTTTTCTCCCTTCCTTCCCCCCCCCCCTCCCTTTATTGACCCATCAGCAAAGCGACGAGTTGTGTTCACTTGCTCACAATCAAATAAGAAAATGAATCCCATCCCTTACCCTGATATTAAAACCCAAACCCTAATACCCCAAACCCAACCCCAATCTTTACACCCCAAACCTTACTCTAATCCCAAGATCATTAATCATTTTTACACAAATGTTTTTGAAAACAACTCAACGATTTATTATTTTTTAAACAGTTTAATAATTTGTTTTAAAGCAGTTTAATAAAAATACAAGGTCAATACAGTCTTTCCAAATTTTCTGAGTCTCTAAGGTAGAACTTGTATGTTGGGTCAAGGTGGAACTCGTTTTGTGGGTCAAGGTGGAACTCGTTTTGTGGGTCAAGGTAGAACTCGTTTTGTGGGTGAAGGTAGAACTCGTTTTGTGGGTCAAGGTAGAACTCGTTTTGTGGGTCAAGGTCGAACCCGTTTTGTGGGTCTCTGCACACACATCAGCTGAAGGAAGTGAAAACCACTGTAAATCACCACATTCATAATGTTCATCCTGATAATGCCTTCTCACACAATCCTGGAAACTCTGTATTCTCTCCATTACTTTCTGCATCTCAGTTCAATTTTCCTTTCCTTTTTCCTTCAATTTCATATCTTGATTTTCTTCATCCCAAAGTCCCACTGGATTTTAATTAACGTTTTTCAAACAATTAGTTTTAATGCAGAAAAAGTTTATAATTGAAAAAATCTGCACTTACTACTCGTCGGTAAAGGCGACGTTTCGGGGAGAATCCACTCGCCTTGGTCACGGCAGATGAGGAAATGAGGAAGAAGCTGGAAAACTGCCACGTGACATCCAACCTGCTTCAATTTAATTACAAACATTCATCGATTTAATTAATTTTATTGATCATCCAGTTGTACACAATGACTTGTATACGGATACATTAACACTCATGCCAGACTTTCACCAACTGGATGATCTGTTTGGTGCTTGTCTGGCCAAGAGAACAGCAAAACATTCATTTGTTCCGAACACTTCTGAGACACACACAGAATGGGACACGATGGAGGTGAAGAACATGCAGTTTATACAAAGTTTGGAATAATTTGTAATGTAAGGCAAGAATCTTGGAAACTTACGTTCCAACCGGTAGGATGGTTTCATTCAAGGAGGTGGAGGGGAGTTAACGAGCACCTCTTCTGAGGGGTCTTTGGGAAAAAAAAACAATAAAAATATATAACATTAAACACATTGATATCTTCATCAGTTTGATAACTTGTTCAGGAAAGGGCACAGAAGGGAATGTACTGATGGAACAGGTAACTACGAAAAGGTGAATAATCCAGTCGAGGGGAGTTAAACTTCTTCTGATTTATCCTGCATAGTGATGACTATGTCAATAAGTTACCTTCCCACAAAGTTATAATTACAATTATCTCCACAATTAAGAACATTCTTCTTTAGAGAAGGAAGTATTAACAGCATTGTCTATAAAACAACAAGAGCCAAAATGTATTTCAGTGAAACGTCCCGATCTTGGGGTTTATTGTGTTTGCACCCAGTGTGGTCACCCCAATTGTCCAAAGTATTGAAGAGTGCTTACCTGTTGAAGGTCCTGCATGTGGTATCACCTGTCAACACCTTGCTGTTTGTGCTGTTGCTGTTGCAGCCTGTGATCACAATGAGGGTTCTGCTTTTCCTGCAGCCACTCAACACCGTGCTGCTTCTGTTGTTGCTGTTGCTCCTTTCGACACTGTTGATGACCCTTCAGATGTTTAGACCCCATATGACCTTTTAAACTCTGATAGATCCTTTGACCCCAATGACATTTATACCCGCAGATCCTTTAGATCCGTGGAGACCCATTTCGATCCCTTATTTTTTGTTAGAGCCCGTATGACCTTTACACCGTTTGAACTGCTTCGACCCCTTTAGAACCCTTTAGACAAACCACACAAACATCAAAATAGTCTTTTGTGACACAGACTACTCTTCACAGCAGGTGATGTGCAAACTCGTCCCACCCAGAGGGTGGTTAACTGTGCTGGTAACCTTATCTGATCGAAAACTACTTGGAAAAACGACAACTAAAATGAAATCAGATTCCTGGAAGTTTTACAACACAAAATAGAGTCTCTCCCCCTCCTCCCCTGCGAACCTGGTGTTCGTGTCCTCAATTACAATCATCATTGGAATGAAGACATTCATCGTCCCCATCCTCACAATCACATCCGTTGTCATCATCGCAATCACATCTGTCATCGTCACAATCACATTCGTCATCTCCATCGTCACAATCACATTCGTCATCTCCATCGTCACAATCACATCCGTCGTCTCCATCGTCGCAATCACATTCGTCGTCTCCATCGTCGCAATCACATTCGTCGTCTCCATCGTCACAATCACATCCGTCACCATCGTCACAATCACATCCGTCACCATAGTCACAATGACATCCGTCACCATCGTCACAATCACATCCGTCGTTTCCATCGTCACAATCACATTCTTCATCTTCTGAATTCAATCTGTCGTCATCATCATCATCTTCCACATCTTTATCCTCCCCATCAGGCTCATCTTCTCCATCTACTTTCTTCTCCTTTCTGTGAACACACATATAACAAGGTTAATAAATTAATGTTATTTCAATGAAAACAGGAATCGATTTCCTTCATAACAATCCTTCAATGGGATCCTCTCAAACTGAAGTTGAAACACGACGTTCTGACCACAGGTCCAGCAAACGGATCAAACATTCCAGAACAGGTGTGGTTTCCTTGTAACAAGATTTATTAGTACATTTGTTCACATCGTAATCAAACCGTCATTATTTCTTGAATATCACAATCTGATCCGTTCCTATAACTTCCTTTTCATTCTCATCAATGGGATCTTTAAACCTTTAACCTCCGTCCATCAGGGACGGTCTTTCTCTTCGTGTCCCACTTACCTGGTAAGACTGATTTATAGCCCAGACTCCAGGACGCACTTTCAGGTGCTCCGGAAACATGTCCTCTTGAAATTCTTTGAAAAAAACTCAAGAGCACAACAAGGTACGACCACATCGTGGCAGCGAATGCGGCAGAATGGTCGAAATGTTGTAAAAGGTGAACACACAATGCGTCCCGCCGATGGTCTTTGTGACGCTGCAAGCATTGTTGTCATGGTAACCCCGTTCGGTTCCAAACAAACCCATTTCAGTTTTCATTGTATCATCATCCCATGTATTATATGTAATTATATAATGGTTTGTAGTATTTGTGTGCAGGTTGGCCTGAAAGTCGTTTTACCCCTCACCGGTAATAGTCCGAGTGTTGGCCAGAAAAGCGTGCGTTAGGGTCCGCACAATGTTTTTCTGCATTTTTGTGATCACCAGACCATCTGAATGAATATTCCGATTGATGCCACTCTGGCACCCTTGAGTATTTTTGTGGAAACCCATTAATATACAAATTAGCGGTGGCCATTTTCGAAATTATTATTTTTCTTCATATCTCCAAAAGTAAACATCCAAATATCCTGGTTGAGGTGTCTCCACCCATGTTTTTAGGGTTACTGGTCATGATAACCCCACTTAGAATTTGATAACATTAAAATTTAGCTCATTAATATGCAAATTAGCATAACCCTACCCCCTGAATTTGTCCACGCCAAATGGCGTTTTTGCAGTACACTTGTACAACAACAACAACAACAACAAAACTGTTTGAAAATAACTTGCACAGAGGTGTTTATCCCCAGCACAGTTGTAAAGAAATGACTGACCTCAGAAGATCAACAGCCTGAACTGTTTCTGATCAAGTAACTCGAGGCTTGTAATGTAATGAAAGAAACATGGAGAACTGAGTTTTAAGTAAGAGTAATGTTTTCTGATACAGTAGAATCATCGATATTATTTGCAAGCAAGTTTTTTTTTTATTATTTAACATGATCTGTCTGAAAGCAACTGTGTATTTTATTGATTTTAAAAGTACACACGGTGGAACCTGTTTCCTGAGAATTTTTTAAAATACGAACAAAGAAATTAAATGTTTACTGATGTTTATAATTACCTCTATTGTTACACGTTGAGGCTCCATCACCATGGGAGACTGTTTGTTTCTTCAGTCCCTGAAATGCAACTAAAGCTGGAAAACCTCTGGTATCAGTTGGTCCAGACAGAGTGCGAAGTATCATCCGGTCAAGCAAAGCAAGACAAGATGGTATACATGAAGAGTTTGAACAGAGATTACAGGCAGACTAATCTCTCGAGCTCAAATGCCATGAGACTGGGTCAACGTACACATCACGCTCACACATAGAAAGACACTTGAAACGAATGAGTAATCTTTGTTTGGAAGATGCTTCAACAAGCAAAATAAACCACCGTACAAAGACGACAGTATTTGACTTTAAAGAACATTGTATTTTTTGCCGAGAAAAGTGCATCATGGACTTTGATAAGAAGAATCCTAATCGTTGGCGGCAAGTTCTCCTTTGTAGGACTGTAAATAAGAACAGAGTTCAATTTGTTCGACCACTTTATTCGTGTGAAACGACAATAACCAAACAAGTATTGAACAGGTTGAAACACCCACAACATCCCTGGCTCCAGCTCAGGCTGCGCATGCGCACTGGCACGGGGGACCGTCGATATGGAGAAGTACCGTAAAGTACAATATTCTCTATCTCCCTCCGAGTCTTTATTATGTTAATAGATAAAGGCTGAGAAAATATTAAGTTTAATGAATGAACAAAAGTTTATATCGCTCATCGTGTGACTATTCCATGGAGTAGTCCTTGTGCCAGGCAGGCACGCTGGTCGCTCTGGTGGATCGGCGTTGACCTATCGCTGGTGCTGGTGGTGTCACATCGGGCCCCAGTGGGGATGGGGCTCTCGGGGTTTCAGGGGCCGATGGTGGCGTCTGAAGGATCGCGCGCCTCGGTGTGCCTCGTCCTGGTGCTGCTGGCGTGTCTGAAACGGGTGTCGTCTTGCGCCGGGGTGTGCATACTGACGTCAGTGCCGGCGTGGGCCCCGTTGGCGTCGCAGATGTCACGGGTTCACTGTCGAGGTCAGGCAGTTGCGGTGTTACAACGGGTGCAGGTACAGTGATGCAGGTTGCTAGATCATCATAGATAGACCGGGGTGGCAGCTGGTCATTGCGAACTGGGCTAAACTTGAGCAGGAATTTCCTGTTCTGAAGTGTGACTTTGCCCGAGCCATCAATCTTGATCACGTATTGGTCGTGTTGGCATACCTCCACGATACTGCCTGTCTTGTCCCATTTTTTGGGGTGGAATCCTGTCTGGTTCTGTACGCGGACTAGGTTCCCTACAGCAAGTGGCGGAAGGCGTTTGGTGTGTTCTGCCCAGGTGTCGGCTGTGCGGATATGACGTTTGCGGAGGGCCTCCTCCCTCGCTTTCAGGGTCTCATGCCAAGTGTCGTGCGGTCTATACTTCCCAGGGATAATTGGGATGAAATCGCGTATCGGGCGGCCGAAGACACACATTTCCGGGGAGATCTTCGTGTCAGGGTCAGGCGTGTTACGATATTGTAGTATCGCTCTCTGCACAGCGTCAGTGTCAAGTTCTCCCTGCGGGCTGGTGTTGTCCGTGATAAGTCGTTTCATTGTCTTAACTCCAATCTCCGCGCGACAGTTGCTGTGAGGGAAGGCCACCGATGACAAGCGGTGGTGTACGCCCCATCTGTGCAGGAATGACCTGGTCTCGGTGGAGGTGAACTCCGGTCCCCCATCCGATGCGAGCTCTTCTGGTGTTCCATACATCACGAAGACGCGACGTAAGTGGTTTATGAGTCTGGCGGCGCCACCCGTCGACTTTGAGATGATCGGCCAGTTCGAGTATCTGTCCACCGTCACAAGGTAGTGTGCACCCCTGTGTACAAAGAAGTCCGAGCACACTGCCTGAAAGGGGTAAACGACCGGGATAGGTGGAGTTGGTGGCGCTCCAGGCTGTGATGGTGCCATCCGGTGGCAGTGTTCGCAGTTTTTCCGAGTGGCGCTGATGTCGGCCGACATGCCTGGCCAGAATACAGAGGATTCTGCGCGGGTGGTCATCATTGATACGCCCTGGTGGGCAGCGTGTAGGGCGCTCAGCACATCGCCGCGGAGTGAGGGTGGTATGACTACTCGGTCCTTGTATAGGATCACTCCATCTGTCGATGTAATGTTCTCGCGGTACTGGTGATAGTCGCGAATTGTCTCTGGCATCTCGATTTTTGAGTCGGGGATGCCGTTCATTGTCATTCCCTCCAATATGTGCATATCGCCATCGCTGCTGGTGGCTTCCCTGACGCGATCCCATGTTACTGATCGCAATGATTCGAGGCCCGGGGCGCACCATGCCAGGTTGTCCTCCTCGACGTCGTCGTCATACTCCGGCTCAGTTTGGCGTAGGAGAGACAGGACGTCGGTGTGCGTGCTTGGTTGGAGGTGGGTCGCTATGGTGGCATTGTCATCTGGAAGGTTCATGAGTGGAGGTCGCGTGGTGCCGACCGGCCTGCGCGACATGGTATCTGCTGCCTTGTTCTTCATGCCCAGGATATGTATGATGCGGAAGCGATAACCCAGGGTCTTCTCCTTGAGGTTCCTGAGGCGGGGATTGGGTATGTCGTCAAGTGCTCTGTCCGAAAGGAGTTTCAGCAGTGGTTTGTGGTCTACCGCAACGATCAGGTTCTCGCAGCCCAGTACGAAGTAGCGCACCTTGTCCAAGGCGTCCGCGACTGCAAGAGCCTCGCCCTCTATGGGCGCGTATCTGGATTCTGCCGTGTGTGTAAATCTGCTGCCGACCAGGGTTATTTTCCATCCATCAGTGCAGCAGAATGGTCTAACTGGCACGCATCGGCAGTGCTTTTGAAGCAACCAGAATCCGATTCCCTCCTTCGACCAGTCCGTGGCGATGCATGTTGGCTTAGTTTTGTCAAATATGCAGACACCGTGTTCGATGTCTTGTACGATCACGTCTTTCGACTCGCGGAATATGTCCTCTAACTCCATGGACCACTTGGAAGCGTTCTCCACTTTTCAGGAACTTCCGGAATGGCTGCATTCGTTCGGCCATACTAAAGGCGTACGCCACCTGGTTGACAAGCCCGAACCACGATCTGACGTCGGTGATGTTACGCGGTTGTGGGAAATCGTGGATTGCTTCCAGGTAGCGGCTGCACGGTCACACGTCGGTCATGGTGATGGTGAAGCCCGCAAAGTCCACCGTGGGTGAACTGAAGACAAACTTCTCCGGGTTGAGGATGATTCCATTCCGGCCGCATATATCCAGCCATTGGACCGCCTGGAAGTAGCTCCCCTCAATCGTGTCTGACCATAGTAGCGTGTCATCTACGCACTTGGTCTTGTTACCAATGTCCGCGACGATCTCATCGTATCGTCGTGAGTAACCGTCCCCCGATGCCATATACCCTTGTGGGGCAGATAGATACCGGTAGCGCCCCCATGGAGTGATGAAGGTCGTCTTGTGGTGGTCGTCCTCGTGTCGGCGGACGCTATGGTAACTGTTCCATGCGTCGAATACTGTCTTGCGCTTCCCGTTAGGTACGCGTCTCGCCTGGTGGAATGGGGATTGGGTGTGGTGGGTCTCGCGGAACGCATGCTTGTTCAAGGCCTGAAAGTCGACGGTGCGTCGCGGCTTGCCATTCTTTTTCACGCAAATTACCATGCGGTGACACCATGTCACCGGCGTGCCGACGGGTACTTCCTCCAACACGCTGAGCCGAACGTCCTGGTCGAGGCCTGCTTTTACCTCATCTTGCCAATGTATGGCCACGGAGATGGGAGTGTGATGGGCAACCGGTGTCGCGTTCTCACTGAGCATAAGACGTAGTGGCGGGCCGGTCATTCTCGGTAGTGGCTGGTGTGGGCACGTGTTGAATGTGCTCTGAGCATACATCCTGAGTAAATGTGACTGTAGTGCCTCTCTGTTGGCCTCGGTCGCCGGCATGGGGAGTGCGGTCGGCTTGGTCGGCGGCTCCGCGCGTCGTGGGCAGTCGCACAATTCCGAGGTCGTCAGATTCACCTCTCCGAGTGTCGGGAATCTGTCCGAGATCATTCCCAGGTCCATGCAGGCCGCGCGGGAGAGGAATATGCGGTCTGAAGAGTCCGTGACGTACGCGATTTGGCGCGTCTCCAATCTCCGAGCGTCGTCACTGTTACCGGCGAATCGGACTACCATGGCTCCGAGGATACGAATTCCTTTGTTGTTTGCGGCCTTCATGGTCATGGATACAGGTATGAGGTTCTCAGTACTCAGGCCCATTTGTTAGACGACTTTAATGCCGATCAGGCAGCTCTGGCACCCCGTGTCTGCCATAGCGGGTAGGGTTACCGCGCGGGTGTGTTTCAGGAGGTTAAAACCCAGCGCTTTGTAATCCTCGCGCTTGTTGGTGAGAGTGAGGTTGACGTATGGCTGCGGGTCGGATATGCGTTTCATCCACTTATCGCACATATCATCGTACAGGTGGTGAGCAAGGGGAAGCGCGCGCATTTCGTCCTCTGTGTTGGCCATGGTGACCGTGCATAGCTCGACGAAGGCTGCCGTCTGCTCGTCGTACATCCCGTCGGTCTCCATAGATGGGGGTCTAGCCGATCGGCCGCCCAGGCACGCCTTGTCGAGGTGATTCTGGCGGTCACACTTCCGGCACTTTTTACCGTATCCGGGGCACTCGGCGCGTCTGGCGCGCCATTGAGGCGTTTTGCCGTGGCCCACCTCGCCGCAGTAGATGCATACTCCTTCGGGCTTGGCCTTCCGTTTTTCCGGCCTGGCTCCTACTCTGGCGCGGACGTCCTGTCGCTTTCCCCGCCGATACGAACTACTGATCGGGTCCGTGCTCTGAGTGTCAAGCAGGCGCGATGCCGAGCGTCTTCCAGACTCTTTGGCCTCGATATACTCTATCATGTCCTTTAATGGCGTGTCCTGGCTCTTCTCACGGAGTAGGTCAAGTTGTATTGCTTGGTCCGCGATGCCACGGGCAACCACGTTGCGCAATATCTCTTCGGTGAAGTCGTTGACCTGATCGCACCCCGCCTTGGTGCATTTCATTTCATACTTGCATGTGTCCGCCTGCCCCTTGATGCGGGCGTGGAACGACCGGACGGGCTCCTCGTGTCCCTGCCGCATGTTAGACAGGGCCACTCGAGCTACCATCGTGTTCTCCGTCCGGACGGCGAGCGCCTTCATGGCGGCGAGGACGTCTTCTTCATCGCTGCCCACGAGGCTCCTACCTGCCATGCGAGTGAGGTCCTTTCTCAGCTCCTCCTCACAGCACTCCAGTAGCTGCGCGACTATGTCGGGTCCGACAAGCTTAGTACCTGTTTTGTATTCGCCCCAGCGGGTTATGAAGTACGACCAGGCCTCGCCTGTTCCGGCCAGTGCTATGGAGGGACGCTTGAGTTTCTCCATCTTGGCATTCGAGCTTGCCGCCCTGGGGGCGGCGACGTGCACAGTGGCGTGTATACTCAGCATGGCCGCCACCACTGCCGCCTCTGCGTGTGTAGCCATATAGTCACAACCCTCGATCGGGCACTCTGCTTCCACCGGCGCCATAGGAACAGTTATTCTGGAGTAAATGTTCTATTTTCGGTGATGCACACGTGTGTACAGTGTCCTGGGGGCGAAGATTGGGTACAGAACCCGAGAAATCCAAACTCACTGTCGACGTTCTCGTGGTCCGTTTTCACCCAGTCGTGTCCTCCTCAGCACCGACGATCTTTACTCGACTGCATCAAGTTGTTTGATTATAAATAAGAACAGAGTTCAATTTGTTCAACCACTTTATTAGTGTGAAACGACAATAATCAAACAAGTATTGAACAGGTTGAAACACCCACAACATCCCTGGCTCCGGCTCAGGCTGCGCATGCGCACTGGCACAGGGGACCGTCGATATGTAGAAGTACCGTAAAGTACAATGTTCTCTAAACTGCAGATCGTGTTGATCGGACAACTTTCAAACAAACTATTCTAGATGTTACCGATTTCCGCCAGGATGAAGAAGGACGCCAGGTCAAGATACGATTAATGGGCACAATCAGCGATCTTCATGCTGCTGATTTTTTTTTTTTTTTTTGTATACCTTGGTCGAGGCTCGTATGAGAGCTAACACACAACTCACAGCAAGGAGGCATGAGACAAGAGGGGCGGGAGTGGAAGGGACAAAACAGTGGGGAACAGACACATTAGGTGAACTGTGGAAGGGAGAGGGATGGGGAAGGGACGGGGAACATGGCGAAGAGAAGATGGACATTACAGGGACTTTCAGGAAGGAAAGCAGGAGAATTGAAGGAAGTGGGCTTGGGTGGATTATCGGGGGTAGAAAAGATCGAGGATTTGGATGGGGGAAGATAAGAGGTGGTGGTGAACAGCTGTTTTGAAAGCCTGGAGGGAAGAATGGGAAAGAATAGAGTGAGGAAGTTTATTCCAAAGGCGGGAAAAAAGAGGAATGAAAGAGTGAAGATGAGCAGTGATTCGTGATTTTGGTAGTTTTACCAGAAGGGGGTTGTTGGCGGACCTTGAGCGCCCTGTGGAAATGTGGTTGGGACAAATCGCAGAGAGAGCAGGGGGGGCAAGGCTGGAGAGGAGTCGGTAGAAGACAGAAAGACCACCGACCAACCTGCGGTGATTGAGTGAGAGGCCCAAAGACTCAGCTTCATTGCGGGAGATGCCAATGATCTTAAAAGCCCTGGTTTCAACAGCGTGAAGCCGAGAAAGGTGGGAGGCAGGAGCACCAGCCCAGAGGGGAGAGCAGTACTCCATCAGGCTACGGACAAAAGCTTTGTAAGTGGTCAGGAGCTCAAGAGGGCCGAGGAAGGACTTTGCACGACGGAGGATTCCCAGTCGGCGACTGGCTTTTGAGGCAAGGTTGGAAATGTGACTTTCCCAGGAAAGATCATGGCAGATAGTGAGACCCAGAAGCTTGAAAGAAAAGACTTCTTCCAGAGGATTGTTGAGAAAGTGGATGGGGGGGTTTTGTAAACGGTCCTTTCGAAGAGACATAGTGAGAGTGTGAGATTTGTGTGGATTGAAAGACATGTTCCACGTGTTGGACCAGTTTGTGATTTTATCCAGATCTGCAGTGCGCGAAGAAGCTGCTGCTTGCCGGTCTGAGGGATGACAGATGGTACGGCAGAGGGTGGAGTCATCGGCAAAGAGAAATAGAGGATTTTCCAGAGAGTCCGAGAGATCATTGATGAAAACCAGAAAAAGAACAGGGCCCAGAACGCTACCTTGAGGAACTCCAGCCTGCACAGGAAGAGGGGATGAAAGAACTCCATTTAGGGCCACACGTTGACTGCGACAGGAGAGGAAGTCTGCGAGCCATGAGTGGAGATGGCCTTGAATACCATGGGAAGAGAGTTTGGTGAGTAGGGCAGGGTGCCAGACTGTGTCAAAAGCACGAGATATGTCCAGGGATACGGCTCGGATTTCCTGTCTGGCATTGAGGACCTCCATCCATTGATGGGAGAGCAGAAGCAGCATATCCAGGGTAGAGTGACCTGGTCTGAAACCAAATTGATGATTGGAAATCAAGCCATTGGAGAAGAGGAAGGATTTCATGTCTGAAGCGATGATGGATTCCATAACCTTGCTGATGATTGGGAGAAGGCTGATTGGTCTGTAGTTACAGGGATCTGTTTTTGCACCTTTTTTATGCAGGGCAGTGATGTTAGCAGATTTCCAAGCAGAGGGCAGATGACCTTGGGCAAATGAGAGGGTGAATAGAACAGAGAGAGGGTGAGCAAGAGCAGAAGAGCAGGCTTTGAGGACACGTGGGCTGATGCCGTCTGGACCGGTTGCAGAATCTGACTCGAGGTTTGAAAGCAAGCTCTCCACCTTGTCAGGAGAAAAGGATACAGAGTCCAGGGACAGTTGGGTGCGACTGGGTAAAGTGGGTAGAGATAGTGATGGGTTTTGACACAAGATTTAGCTGCAAACACCGAGTTTAGACATTCAGCTTTATCACGTGTGGAATCAGCAGTGCGGCCATTTGAGGTAAGGGAGGGGATGGAGGGGGAACATACACCAGAAACAGATTTGATTAAACGCCACCAGGCTTTTGAGGAGGGAGAGAGGTTTGAGAGTTCAGACTTGAGATGAGAAAGATGTTGTTTTCTGGCTCTCCTGAGGGTAGCTACACACTTGTTCCGAGCTTTGTGGAAAGAACTGAGATTGCCCTCAGTTGGGTTTGCTTTCCATGAGGCAAAGGCAAGTTGTTTCAGGACAACTGCCTCGCCACAAGCTTCAGTAAACCAAGGGCGGGAGGAAGGGTAAGACAACTGAACACGAGAGGGGATAAATCTGTGCATGAGGGAGAGCAAGTTTCTTTGAAAGAATTCCCAGGATGAGTTGATGTTTGAGAAAGTAGTGATAGGAGACCAGTCTGTAAGTTTGATGGCTGCTCGGAGACCCTGCCAGTCGGCTTGAGTGAAATGCCAGACTCGACGGCGGTGAGGTGGTTCTCTGATAACAGCCAGAGAGATGTCCACTTTAACAAGGACGTGGTCAGAAGAACCAATTGGAGCGAAGGAAGAGCAGCAGATATTGTCAGGGAAATTTGTCAAAATCAGATCCAGAAGAGATGGAGTACCATTGGTTGAGATCCGCGTCGGGAAGTTGACCGATTGAGTCAGTCCCAATGAGTCACAGAAAGCTTTTGCTGATGTCCCATGGCAGGTGAGAGAGGTACCCACACCTAGCCAACTGGCGTGATGACAATTGAAGTCGCCACATAAGAGGAAGAGAGAGTTTGGATGAGAAGATAGAAGATGGTCCATGTTTTCGGAGAGTGAGGTGTAGATGGAGTCATCACTGTTCGGTGGACGGCACAGTACACCTATAAACATGAGGTGGGAGTGGAGGAGAAGCCAAAGCCAGAGGTATTCCTGGGGTGTGGGGGAGTGAGAGCAGTGCAGGGAGAGTGAGGAATAGAGTCTTTGATGAAGAGAGCAACACCTCCACCAGGACGAGGCTCAGGTCTGTCATACCGTAAGAAGGAGTAACCAGGGAGAGATACTTGGGAGTCAGACACGTCTTGGGAGAGGAAAGTTTCTGTTAGGCAGATAATGTCTGATTTGTCAGTGGCAACCTGTAGGGAAAGATCTGAAAGGTTTGAGCGAAGGCCCCGGATATTTGAGGTCCACACTTTTAATGAAGAGGTAGGGGAGGAGGCTTTGGGTGCAGGAGGTGGAGGGGCGGGGGAGGGTAGGACGAGGGACGAGGGGGAGAGGTAAGGAGGATTGCTGAAGGAGTGTGGGGTATTGCAGAATAGCGAGGAGAGGGGCCGAATGACGAGGAGAAAAGGCTCTGTGGTGCTGGGAGAGAGGGGGAACAAGAGACAAGGAAGATGGCAGTTGAGGATTTGAGGAGGTGGAGTGAAGAGATGGAGGTGAGAGGGCAGTGGAGGGAGGCAGGTTGTTGGATGAGAGGGGGGGCAACTTAGAGAAGGAAGAGTGAGGGGGATGAAAGGTGGGAGAAAGGTGAGGGGGGAATTTTTGAAAGAGGTGAGAGGGAGGCTTGGAGGGAGAAGAGTGGGATGGTTGCTTTGAGAGTGAGAGTGAGGGGTGAGGGGGTGAGTTGGCACTGAAGTTGGAAAAAGAATGGTTGATGGAAAGCGAGCATCCATGGCAAACTGTGGTTTTTAAAAGTTTTAGGTCAGAGATGCGATTTAACACAATTCTTGATGGATGCAATGAAGGCGAATTCAGAGCATGGAGAGAAGAAGCGCTGTAATAGTTGGATTTTTTAGGCAAGGAATGAAGGAGAGGTCGAAATGAGAGCAGTCTGTTAAAATAGCAGAAGAGTAGTGCATTGTGAAACAGTAAAGAGTACCACATGTGTGAGAGAGAAAGATGAAGCATTATGAGATCGTTTTTGTTGTTAATATTAATGTATGAGAGTTCAACAGATTAGGTCATGGAAGTGTAAAAAAAAAAAGAAATCGAGGAAGACGAGGAGGAAGTTAAGAGGAAGAAGAAGTAGCAGAATCGGGAGAAGGTGAGCGTGTTGTTGTTGTTGTTGTTGGGTATATTTTTTATTATTATTTTTTTTTTTTTTGAGATAAGAAAGAGATTAGTTGGGAGAATGGGGGATGTTTGGAAAGTGGGGAGGATGAAAATTGAAGGTAATGGGGAGGATAGAAATTGAAGGTAATGGGGAGAAAAAACAAACAAACAAACAAAAAAAAAACGATCGAACACCGAGTGGAACCGGTAGGCCTCAAGCCTAGGACTAGGCCTCAAACACCAAGTAGGAACGTCGACATAAATACTCACAAAATAGCACGATTTTTGAAACAAAACCGAACTAGGAACACACATTAACATGTAGGTGAGAAAATTAAACAGTTAAAACGGGACAAATAACAACCGGAACTTAACTTTGAGAACGTCAGCAGGGAGCCCCGAAGGACACCTCTTGCCGCTCAAAACCGGAACCGGAAGTGATGCGAGATATCACGATGATTGCAGAAAGTCCGACATGACACCTCGTTCTGTTGCAGCAGCAGCACACAGTGGCAGAGAAACCCAGGACATTGAGCCAGCTGTGAGTTCTGCGGTGGTTCTATCAGGTTTTCCTTTGTCCTCGTCCCTGTTTCTTAAGCTTTTGTTTGTTGGATTTGCTTTCCAAAGGTTTATGGTTTCTCTTTTTGAGTTTCAAAGCAAAATATATTTGATAACATCCGATTTCTAAGCCATTTGCCATATTAATGTATTTTGTAAATTTCCAAGCCAATTGTTTTTTCCATCCTTCACACGCAGCTGTTTGTAAACAATCATGTTTGTGAACATCTCCCTGAAACGTCTCCAGAAATATAACGTTTTCCAGTGAAAGCGACTCAAGTTTTCTGGGTTGTGTAGAGTTAGTACTGCAGTAACACACGGACTCCAACCTTCCGATATCAGCCAAGTGTGTGTGTGTGTGTGTGTGTGTGTGTGTGTGTGTGTGTGTGTGTGTGTGTGTGTGTGTGTGTGTGTGTATGTGTGTGTATGTGTATGTGTGTGTGTATGTGTGTGCGTGTGTATGTGTGTATGTGTGTGTGTGTGTGTGTGTGTATGTGTGTGTGTGTGTATGTGTGTATGTGTGTATGTGTGTATGTGTACGTGTATGTGTGTGTATGTGTGTGTATGTGTGTGTGTGTGTGTGTGTGTATCTCTCTCTCACACACCCCTCCCTCCCGCAGGGAATAGCAATGTTTGGTGAGGTGTCTCTCTCCCCACAACTCCCTGTCTTCCTCCTCTCTGCCTCCTCTTCCCCTCTCACCTGACACCTGCCTCTCTCTCTCTCTCTCCCTCCCTTCCCCCCCCCTTTATTTACCCATCAGCAAAGCGACGAGTTGTGTTCACTTGCTCACAATCAAATAAGAAAATGAATCCCATCCCTTACCCTGATATTAAAACCCAAACCCTAATACCCCAAACCCAACCCCAACCTTTACACCCCAAACGTTACTCTCATCCCAAGATCATTAATCATTTTTACACAAATGTTTTTGAAAACAACTCAATGATTTATTATTTTTTAAACAGTTTAATAATTTGTTTTAAAGCAGTTTAATAAAAATACAAGGTCAATACAGTCTTTCCAAATTTTCTGAGTCTTTAAGGTGGAACTTGTATGTTGGGTCAAGGTAGAACTCGTTTTGTGGGTCAAGGTAGAACTCGTTTTGTGGGTCAAGGTAGAACTCGTTTTGTGGGTCAAGGTCGAACTCGGTTTGTGGGTCAAGGGAGAACTCGTTTTTGTGGGTCAAGGTAGAACTCGGTTTGTGGGTCTCTGCACACACATCATCTGAAGGAAGTGAAAACCACTGTAAATCACCACATTCATAACGTTCATCCTGATAATGCCTTCTCACACAATCCTGGAAACTCTGTATTTTCTCCATTACTTTCTGCATCTCAGTTCAATTTTCCTTTCCTTTTGCCTTCAATTTCACATCTTGATTTTCTTCATCCCAAAGTCCCACTGGATTTTAATTAACGATTTTCAAACATTTAATTTCAATGCAGAAAAAGTTTATAATTGAAAAAATCTGCACTTACTACTCGTTGGTAAAGGCGACGTTTCGGGGAGAATCCACTCGCCTTGGTCACGGCAGATGAGGAAATGAGGAAGAAGCTGGAAAACTGCCACGTGACATCCAACCTGCTTCAATTTAATTACCAAACATTCATCGATTTAATTAATTTTATTGATCATCCAGGTGTACACAATGACTTGTATACGGATACATTAACACTCATGCCAGACTTTCACCAACTGGATGATCTGTTTGGTGCTTGTCTGGCCAAGAGAACAGCAAAACATTCGTTTGTTCCGAACACTTCTGAGACACACACAGAAAGGACACGATGGGGGTGAAGAACATGCAGTTTATACAAAGTTTGGAATAATTTGTAATGTAAGGCAAGAATCTTGGATACTTACGTTCCAACCGGAAGGATGGTTTCATTCGAGGAGGTGGAGGGGATTTAACGAGCACCTCCTCTGAGGGGTCTTTGGGAAAAAAAACAATAAAAATATATAACATTAAATACATTGATATCTTCATCAGTTTGATAACTTGTTCAGGAAAGGGCACAGAAGGGAATGTACTAATGGAACAGGTAACGACGAAAAGGTGAATAATCCAGTCGAGGGGAGTTAAACTTCTTGTGATTTATCCTGCATCGCGATGACGATGTCAATGAGTTACCTTCCCACAAAGTTATAATTACAATTATCTCCACAATTGAGAACATTCTTCTTTAGAGAAGGAAGTATTCACAGCAATGTCTATAAAACAACAAGAGCCAAAACGTATTTCAGCGAAACGTCCCGATCTTGGGGTTTATTGTGTTTGCACCCAGTGTGGTCACCCCAATTGTCCAAAGTATTGAAGAGTGCTTACCTGTTGAAGGTCCTGCATGTGGTATCACCTGTCAACACCTTGCTGTTTGTGCTGTTGCTGTTGCAGCCTATGATCACAATGGGCGTTCTGCTTTTCCTGCAGCCACTCAACACCGTGCTGCTTCTGTTGTTGCTGTTGCTCCTTTCGACTCTGTTGATGACCCTTAAGATGTTTAGACCCCATATGACCTTTTAAACTCTGATAGATCCTTTGACCCCAATGACATTTATACCCGCAGATCCTTAAGATCCGTGGAGACCCATTTCGATCCCTTATTTTTTGTTAGAGCCCGTATGACCTTTACACCATTTGAACTGCTTCGACCCCTTTAGAACCCTTTACACAAACCACACAAACATCAAAATAGTCTTTTTGTGACACAGACTACTCTTTACAGCAGGTGATGTGCAAACTCGTCCCACCCAGAGGGTGGTTAACTGCTGGTAACCTTATCTGATCGAAATCTACTTGGAAAAACGACAACTAAAATGAAATCAGATTCCTGGAAGTTTTACAACACAAAATAGAGTCTCTCCCCCTCCTCCCTTGCGAACCTGGTGTTCCTGTCCTCAATTACAATCATCATTGGAACAAAGATATTCATCGTCACCATCGTCACAATCACATTCATTGTCTCCATCGTCACAATCACATTCGTCATCTTCTGAATTCAATCTGTCGTCATCATCATCCTCTTCCACGTCTTTATCCTCCCCATCAGGCTCATCTTCTCCATCTACTTTCTTCTCCTTTCTGTGAACACACAAGAAAAACCAGAACATTTCTCTGTGAAGCGCAAATGTGTCAATCAGAGTACCACCAGATATATAAACTCCAATAACAACATATTCATCAGTACAGAGGTCCATCGGGATTATCGTTTGCTGTTCTTCATTGGAACATCAATAATAAAATGAAGACTTGTAAAGAGCTTTACCGGAACCGTTTGTTCATCCATAAATAAATCGCACAAAACGAGTTGATGATCAGTATCACCATGGAGATGATCCCCACAGCAAATTCAAATCTCGCCCAAAGCGACACGAGTTGTCCAACGTCCATCGGGCCGAAGATGGAACCTTCCCCAAAGATCTGTGGACACGGATATAACAAGGTTAATAAATTAATGTTATTTCAATGAAAACAGGAATCGATTTCCTTCATAACAATCCTTCAAAGGGATCCTTTCAAACTGAAGTTGAAACACGACGTTCTGACCACAGGTCCAGCAAACGGATCAAACATTCCAGAACAGGTGTGGTTTCCTTATAACAAGATTTATTAGTACATTTGTTCACATCGTAATCAAACCGTCATTATTTCTTGAATATCACAATCTGCTCCGTTCCTATAACTTCCTCCTCATTCTCATCAATGGGATCTTTAAACCTTTACCCTCCGTCCATCAGGGACGGTCTTTCTCTTCGTGTCCCACTTACCTGGTAAGACTGATTTATAGCCCAGACTCCAGGACGCACTTGCAGGTGCTCCGGAAACATGTCCTCTTGTAATTCTTTGAATAAACTCAAGAGCACAACAAGGTACGACCACATCGTGGCAGCGAATGCGGCAGAATGGTCGAAATGTTGTAAAAGGTGAACACACAATGCGTCCCGCCGATGGTCTTTGTGACGCTGCAAGCATTGTTGTCATGGTAACCCCGTTTGGTTCCAAACAAACCCATTTCAGTTTTCGTTGTATCATCATCCCATGTATTATATGTAATTATATAATGGTTTGTAGTATTTGTGTACAGGTTGGCCTGAAAGTCGTTTTACCCCTCACCGGTAATAGTCCGAGTGTTGGCCAGAAAAGCGTGCGTTAGGGTCCGCACAATGTTTTTCTGCATTTTTGTGATCACCAGACCATTTGAATGAATATTCCGATTGATGCCACTCTGGCACCCTTGAGTATTTTTGTGGAAAGCCATTAATATGCAAATTAGTGGTGGCTAATTTTCGAAATTATTATTTTTCTTAATATCTCCAAAAGTAAGTATCCAAATATCCTGGTTGAGGTGTCTCCACCCATGTTTTTAGGGTCACTGGTCATGATAAACCCACTTAGAATTTGATAACATTTAAATTTAGTTCATTAATATGCAAATTAGCAAAACCCTACCCCCTGAATTTGTCCGTGTCGATCGGCGTTTTTGCAGTACACTTATACAACAACAACAACAACAACAACAACAAAACTGCTTGAAAATAACTTGCGCACAGCTGTTTATCCCCAGTACAGTTGTGAAGAAATTGCTGACGTCAGAAGATCAACAGCCTGAACTGTTTCTGATCAAGTAACTCGAGGCTTGTAATGTAATGAAGGAAACATGGAGAACTGAGTTTTAAGTAAGAGTAATGTTTTCTGATACAGGAGAATCATCGATATTATTTGCAAGCAAGTTTTTTTTTATTATTATTTAACATGATCTGTCTGAAAACAACTGTGTATT
>NC_140967.1:44747175-44817175 GCF_056783735.1 Eptatretus burgeri
TATGTGTGTATGTGTGTGTATGTGTATGTGTATATGTGTGTGTATGTGTGTGTGTATGTGTATGTGTGTGTGTGTGTGTATGTGTGTGTATGTGTGTGTATGTGTGTGTATGTGTATGTGTGTATGTGTATGTGTGTGAGTAGGGAAAGAATTCTGGTTCTGGCTCACTTTTCCCCATGTAAATGAATGGGGGATTTTCAGCCATGAAATTTTTCTTTTTTTTCCCCTGAAAAAATAAATCCCCTTTTTAGCCCAAGGTATATTTATTTGTCTCCCCTTTTAACCTGGAGCCTGGTGTTGGCTTAGTGGTTAGGGTGGCGGCTTGGGATCCCAGGGTCCTGAGTTCAAGCCCCGTTGGCTGCTGAATTAACACCAGTGTGTTGACTCAGCCTGCCATCCTTCCGAGGTCGGCGAAATGAGTGCCAGTGTACTGGTCCCGGTGTATGCCCCGGTTAGAATAGGTGTACCATATCCCCGTGTGTCGTAAGAGGCGACCAGGGTTGGTGTCAGGAAGGGCATCCGGCCATAAAACATTGCCTCAAGAAAAAGCCAAACCCCTGCACAGCAGGGAAAAATGGCTGTAAAAACGGTCATTTTTTTATTTCCCCTTTTAACCTGGGGGCTCTCTATTCAAATAGCCCATACAACAAGATAAAGATTTGTTAAAGGTGATTCTAAAGAAATATCTGAAACGCCTAAGCCCCGGGGCACTCTCTATTCAAATAACCCATACAACAAGATAAAGATTTGATAAAGGTGATTCTAAAGAAATATCTGAAACGTCTAAGCCTCGGGGCACTCTTTATCAAATAACCAATGCATATTGTTTAGCTCACTCATTGAACCTATAAACATTTGTTCATTCTCAAATTCCTTCAATAGTTTAATTTTCTTTGCACAATAATCCCCATCTAAAATATTGAAAAACAAAACATTTGAATCTTTATATTTTTTAAGATACCCCTTTTGTGCCATTACGAAATGATAAACTTCTCTTAATGATCTCATCTGACCACCTCCTGAGTTGCATATCATTTTGATATTGTAGTAAATTATTTTTCCATTGTTCAATTGATAACCATCAAATTTTTCAGTCCATTCAAACATATTTATTATTTTCTTTACATCCTCTAACTTATTGGTTTTTAAATTGATTCGCATATTTGTTTTATTTACCTTTCTTTTAGATATTTTTTCAATAAGACTTATTTGATATTTTTCACATTCATTATGTTTTCCATTTATATACCAAGACTGAGATTTTCTCCACTCTTTAGTTTGACTAATACTTGGTTCGACCATTTATATATTGTGAAAAACGCGGCGGTAGCCCTTAAAAACCCTAACCCATCTTCCCATCGTTAAAACTTGTGTCCATATGGAACACAATCTATTCTATTCACTCTATCATACAATACCCATATGGAACACAATCTATTCTATTCACTCTATCATACAATACCCATATGGAACACAATCTATTTTATACACTCTATCATACAATATCCATATGGAACACAATCTATTGCATTATCTAAAATAAATCTCTTATCATCAAAGGCTCCTCATGCCTTTTTATTTACTTCTTCACTATATATCTTATGTTTATAACTTCTTATTGTATTCATTTTCCTATATTCTTCTTTCTTATTCATCAAACAATTATAATAATTTCTAAAAGTTATTGATTTCTTTATTGCATATTTCTTTATTCCCTTTAACCTTTTATCAATCTGATCACCATACTTATAAGCATATGCCTTTGCTCTCAATCCAATAAACTCACTCATTACTTTTCCACCCAACTCATCCTTAAACTTGCCAATAACCTTTTCATTCTTTTTTGAAAATAACTCACTCTTCTTACTAAAATTACTTGTATCATATACTCCAATGTTTTTCTTCATATCCTTATAAACATCGTCAGTTTTTATATCTAGAATAAAACTATCAGTGTCCATATACAACAATGAAGCATTTTCACCATACTCTTTGTTTAAATCATTATACAAATAATCATACATCAATATCTTTGATAAATCAAGAACTGCTGTTCCAATATAAATTGGTTTATCCATGACAATACTTTCCTTTTTCATATGAATAGCAGAAAAGTTCTCTGAAAAAACCTCTTCTCTCTCAAAACTTGGTTTATTTATCAATCTAGAAGCTTCTTTCCAAGATGTTGCAAATCTAATGTTTTGCCTGTTTCTAACATTCTCCATTGTCTTTCCAAAGACAGCATTATTCATCAATTTATAGAATTCCCCTTCAAATTTTACTTTTGTATTTGTTCTCATATCTGTATTGAATTTAATATACTTTTTCATCCAAGGACTTTGTTTAAATTTTAAAACTCTATGAATTTTAGCTACTCTCAACCCAGCAGATAAATATTGTCTCAAGTTCCTTTGATGCAAAACATATTCCTCTTTATCATAGAATGTTGTTAATAACTTTTCTGTTGATTTGCCTTTAATATTAAAACTTTTATGATAATCACTGAACCATTCTTTCTTTGGGGTTTCTTTCTCACATGCAAAAGGAAGGTCTTTATGCTTATTATGAAGATCACTCGGGTACTTCAAATCAACTTCAAAATAATAACCTTCTTCTTTGTCATTCAATTTCTCTTGAGAAGAAATAACAATATTCATCAAAGCCTTTTCATAATCCTTTTCTTCCACCCACTCTAATTTACCATAAGGCAGGGATTGAGACATTGCCCATCCATACAAATTATTAGCATCAAAGTACATCAAATAATTACTATCTTTTTCACTCTCATAATTTGGAAGATATTTATTATTTGCTTTAGCATATCTTTTTGAACATACTTGTGATATTCCACCTCTCTTAGACTTCTCAATCATCAAAAGCATATCTACATCACTGACTAAATCTATATCTTGTTTTGTCATTTTCAACATTGCACTCCAAGCTAAACCAGGAACTGTGAAATAGTGGGCAGGATCTAATCCATAACAATTTTTATTATGACAGAGTGATCTAAAAGCTTCAAACACATCAGCTAACAATAAAACATCTGTTTTTAGATACAAATCATGATATTCTCCAAGGTTCTTTATCTTAAATATTTTCCAAATTTCTTGTGCGTGTTTATATTCCTTATCACTTATCTCTTCTTCATAAAGGTTATTATAGAAACTTTCTTTTGAAGGAAGTTGTGTTTCTTTAAATCTCATAAATGAATCCATATAACCATAAGGATAAATTCCCTTACTTGTAAGAATTTTCTCTTTACTTTGAATTTCATTCCTTGTTTCAATTTCCTCTCCAGTTAGAATTCCATCTTTAATCAGAATTTCATCTATAATCAGAATTTCCTCTTTAGTTAGAATTTCATTCTTTGTTCGAATTTTCTGTATAATTAGAATTTCATCTTCAGTAAGAATTTCTTCATTCATTTCCTCATTAATTAGAATTTCCTCTTTACTTTGAATTCTCTCTTTAATCTGAATTTCCTCTTTAGTTAGAATTTCCTCTTTTGGAAAGAATGAATTAAGATTTGGAAAAGAGCCAGTGGAGCTTAGATTTGATGCGAGGTTGGCTAGTGGCGTTCCCATAAACTTGTAAGAATCAAGAAACCTTATACGAGTTATAGGTTTTGTGAATATCATTTTTGTAAATGAAATATACTTTTGACTTGTGTTTGTTATGGCAGAAATATTCCCTGGTGTTTTTGAAAGTTCATTTATAAATAGATGTGTATCATAGTTGGCGCTGTTGTGAAGAAAGACTGGAATAAAAGAAGGTAATTTATAATTAAGATTACAACAGGAATGAGCGGGACCTCTATATTTACCAGTAAGATGACAATGATCCCTAACTTTAGACTCCTCAATTTCCTCCTCACAAATATGACAGTTATTGTTCTTTCTAAATTCTAATTTTTCTTCTATGGTTAATTTCATCGGTTAATTTGTTTCTTTCATTAATTTAGTTAGTCTTATACAATCCTTTTCTAATCGTTTTACAAACTCTTGTGAAGCATTTTTTCCACTATACTGTTCAAGTTTATTATACTTTTCTCCAACAGATGATTTGATATAATAACAGAAACCACAAGGAATATGTTTTTGATATTTATTTGTATATGGTTCTTTTGGATTAGGAGAAGCAGTATTTATCTTTTTAAGGATACATTCAAAATCAGCGTATATCACAAATGGGTGCATGATAGATTTATTATAATCTTCAAAAGAAATCTTTTCACCAGGTTTAGGCATTGTAATTACAGCTGATTTATGATTACTACAATATTTTGAATGTTGTTCTAATCGTTCTTTTGTATGAAATGAATTAAGACATCGCTTACAAGGATATATTTTGTTTGCTGTTCTGAATACCTGAGAAGAGATTAATCTTGATAAATTATTGATGTATGTGTAATGTGAATTCTTTCCAACACTAAAATATAAAAGATCAATGTGTGTTTCTTCATTTTTATAGTTGTTTGAAATTTTTAATATTTGAACTTTGTTTGTATCCGTTAATCCATATACATTAATAGAAAGATTATTCTTTTTCTCAAATTTAGGAATATCTGTTAGTGGCATTGGGAAATTAAAATCTTTAATGTCCAAGGTATTCTCATATTTCATATATTGTTTTACTCTTTCTGAATTACATTTTGGTGGATGTAAGTGAGCAAGAACAGACCAGAGAAAACATTTATTATCATTATTCTTAATATTAACAACTGCCTTCTTTCGTTTTATTTCTTTTGGTAATTCAATATAAGAAGAAGCTTTAAGAGGGTTTGATTTTAGAATGTGTATATCTAAAAAGATGATTTTTTTTAATATTGAATCCACTTCCTACCACTGTATTATCAACATCCTCCTCTTGTCTTGATAGTTCTTCATAAACCCCACTATTCAAAAAATCTTGAAATGATGTTATAAAATGAAGATCTGTCCTCATATAAGGAGTTTGTTCTTCATCTTGTCTTTTCATATTCATTTTCACTCCCATATAAAACTTTAAAGTTTTCATTTCTTTTAATGTCTTTTTAATAAATTTTTCAACATCAGGTTTCACTATTTCAATTGATTCAACTATTGATGATGGACCGGGTTCTCCAAATTGAAAAATCCTGATTTTTATATGCCCTTTAAATGCCCCATCAGTGTTTTCAATATAATAGTCTCCCTTTACTTTAAACTCATTTTTCTTGTGTTTTTGTGATTGAAGATGCTTATTATAACTACTCTTCAAAACATCCTTTGAGCAGGTATCACAATGTTTTCTTTCCAACTCAAGAGGGGATATTTTGTGAAATAGATTAAATGTGTGTTTGTTGGTTCGGAGGTGTTTTCTATAATGTTTATATTCGTGATTACAAACATCGCAGTATGTTGTATTCACCATATTTATATAATAAAACTTTGCTTAAACTAAAATTTTCTTGATGAAAATTTCGTTTATTTTACAGGTGAATCTGTGCTTAAACTAAAATTTTCTTGATGAAAATTTCGTTTATTTTACAGGTGAATCTGTGCTTAAACTAAAATTTTCTTGATGAAAATTTCGTTTATTTTACAGGTGAATCTGTGCTTAAACTAAAATTTTCTTGATGAAAATTTCGTTTATTTTACAGGTGAATCTGTGCTTAAAACCATTTTATCCTCCAACTTTTTCACTTAATAAATACAATGTTTCAAGACACAAAAGACAAGTTTCAATCAATCTCTTCATTTGTTAAAGATGCTGAGAAATATGTCAAGGATGTAAAATTGAACAAAGATAAATATAACAACTATTGGATAAAAACAATTATGGTGGATATGATGAGTTCTTCAATTTACTTCAGTGGAAGGGCTTTTAGTATACCTGGAAGAACATCAATTAAGGTATCTCTAACAAAAGTTTCTCCTCTCCTTCTGGCAATATATTCAAAACTAGAAAAAGCAATGAAACAAGAAAAGGTATCAAAAAATAAAAACCTTATGGATGAAGCTTTAGAAAGAAAAGATAAGACCATCTGTAATATGCAAGGAGAAATTTGTATTTTTTTCAACAACCCTAAAGATATAAATCCTGATGAAATAAAGGATGTTAATATATCAGGTGAAATGACATTTCGTTCAATTGTAGTTAAGGATCATTTTAAAATTACCTTTAATATAAAAAATGTAGCAGTTGAATCTGTTAATGAAAAAATGTATATCGATATCGATGGTAATGTTTTTTCTACTAATTAAATGAGTCAATATTCAACTGAAGATTTTGAAGATTATGAGAGTGATTATGATACCGAGAGTTTGCATTCAAACGATAGTTATGCCACCGAGAGTTGGTGTTCAAATGATAGTTATGAAAGTATAGATGATTCTGAAAGTATCGAAGATGATATCGAAGATGAATTTCAGTTTAAGTAAAGTTTTACTTTATAAATATGAATAGTTTACTCGATTTTGAGCCTCTTGAATTCCATGATTCTCCATATGACAAATTTGAGAATTGCCCTGCGTGTGAAAGACGGGGATTAAACACAGAGACAAAAGCCTATAAACAATGTATATTCTGTGATTATCTTCTAATTAATGATAATCAAAAATATAAAAAGGAAAATAATTCTTTTAGATTTACACCAAAAATGAATTACTTTACAAGATTGATTAGAGAAATGAATGTAAAGTACGAGGGTGAGAACACACCTTTCCTTACAAGGGAAGAAACTGAACGTATTAGAGAAATGTTCAAAGGATTGTTGTTATATATTATTCATGGATGTGATTTTCAGGGAAATATCAACACAAGATATTGCATAAATAAAATAATGGATTATCTTGAAATTAGACCTGAACTTAGGATAAAATGTAGAATTTCGAAAAAAGCCAATGATAAATTAAATAACCTGTTTTCCAAATATATAAATGAATGATTTTTTACCCATTTGGGAAAATAAGATAAAATTTGACAACCATAAAAATCTCCCAAATTCATTAAGATGCCTCATAGTTGGTTCAAGTGGATGTGGAAAAACCTGCTTACTTTTAAAGATGCTCCTCACTTCCAACTTTTTAGATTATGATAATTTAATAATTTTCACAAAGTCGAGTTTTCAACCAGAGTATCAACTACTCTCACAAGGTTTTAATGCTGGTCTTCAAAAAGAAGATATAATCGGTTTATTTAAACTTCAAAAAAACCTAAATGATTTTAACATTGAAGATATAATACAACTATTTTGTGATACACAGAGATGTAAAAAGAAATCAAATCCTATAACTTGTATTCTTAGTGATAATACGGATGATATACCGTCTCCCCAAGATTTGGATAAATCAAAAAAGAACCTCGTTATCTTTGATGATTGTGTTAATGAGAGAAACCAAACGGTAATGGACAGCTACTACACAAGAGGGAGACATTCTTCTTGTAATTGTATTTATCTTAGTCAATCGTACTTTCAGCTTCCTCGTCGTTCCATCAGAAACAATGCTAATACTTTTATTTTATTCAAGTTAAATTCAATAGATATAAACAATTTTTGGAGAGACAATTGTTCTACATTATGTAGTAAAAAGGAATTTGGGGATAACATGAAACACACGACTGAAAAATATAAATATATTGTTGTGAAACAAGATGAGATATTAAATGATATTTTTCAATAAATAAATGGATGCGAAAGAAAGAGCAAGAAGATTTAGGGAACATCAAGAGTTGGTTTCAAAAGTTGTAAAACAGCAGGAAGACATAAAGAATAAACGCAGACAGAAACTAACGGGTGAAGAAGCATTTGAAAGAAAACAAGAGAAATTTTTTAAACCACTTTTAAAAACTTCCCAAGGAAAAATGAAAGATGTTTCCACAGTTCCCACAGTAGAATATACTCCTAAAAAACTTCAAATGTTAAAAGATTTCAGTCAAATGACGGAGGAAGAATTAGAGCATTTAGGAGAATTAGAATATGATGATGAAGGTTTATTTCAACAACTGGAAGAGATTAATCGACCCCCTGATTATATTGTGAATGCTCTTCAAAACAATGAATATTCAGCGGATTCAAAAACCAAAGCAGGACTCATTCCAACAGAACAATCAGCAATATTTCATCTTGTTCAAGAAAAGGTATTGATATTTAATGATGAATTAAGGTTCTTGGGTTCTGCTCAACCCCCAGTTAAACTAACTCCGAGATTAATGTTTCTTCTCACAAAAGATGGAAGACAAGGTTCAACTGTGAGGGATGAATCAAAGTATATTGATAAACCATTGGATATGGAAAATAATGATGATAGAGTATATATTGATCTGCTGAACACTCTAAATTATAAGGTTATTCTTTCTGGTAAAAGTAGGAAGAATGAGAAGGAGAAACACATTATTCAGGCTTTAAGTATCCTTGGTTCAGGTGTTAGTTTTCTTCCAAATGACCCATCGCAATTAGTTAATAGACTGTTATTGTTGTTAGGCAGTAAGAAGGCTGGAAATAACAATTGTTTTAATGAAGCATCAGCCATTTTAGACCAGTTGATGAACATGAAAATAATTAATAAATATCAATATAAAGACATTTTATCTCATATTAAATAAGATGAGAAGCACAATCCTTAGTTTCAATTTCACAACAAGCGACCACACATCTTCATTCCCATACCCACTACAACTTGACACAACAAAAGAATATGAGGCATCTTTATTGTCCATGGAAACATATAATACCTTATTTAATATAACCGAGAAAAATGACAAGTTTAGTTATAATCCAGGAAGTGGATACAAAACGATAACAGTCTCACCCGGAGCATATGAGATTTCTCAAATATCTTCCGAAATTGCTCGTCTTATGAAAGAACAGGGTGATGAACCAAAAAATATTGTTATAAACATTCAAAAACATACTTCAAAATCAACGATTAAAGTTAAAAATAACTACAAGGTTGATTTCACAATTGATAATTCATTTAGAGAGTTATTGGGTTTCTCCTCAAAAAAGATTGAAACTAATGGGACGTTTTACAGTGATAATGTCATTCAAATATCCTCAGGAATAAATTCAGTGTTAATTCACTGTGATTTGATTGATGGTACTTATAATGATGGAAAAAAAACAAATACAATATTTTCATTCAGCGCATACTCAACCCCAATTGGTTATAAATTCAATATGGAACCTAAAAATTTGGTTTATCTCCCTGTGTCAGGAAAAACCATACACAGAGTAAATTTTAGGATAACCGACCAAGATAATCGTGTGATTTCTTTTAATGGAGAAGTTATATCTATCAGAATTCACCTACGTGAAGTTTTCCAATAAATAAATACGATGGTTATTGTGAGGAAACACGAGTTGGGAAAATATAAAATAATTACAGGGGATGGGATGTTCCTTTCCCCATACTACAAAGGTGAAGGTATGTATCTTGGTAGAGGATACTATAAACCTAAGAGACAAAGGGGTGTTGGGCATCAATTTAGAGGAGATGGGATAATTGATACTCTCATGGGTATTGGTTCAACTATTCTTAAACATAAAGATCTAATTGGTTCAACTGCTTCTGCTGTGGGAAATGTAGCAGGTGCTGTAAAGAGTATAAAAGATGCCCAGAAGGAATCTCATAAATTACAAGCAATAAAAGAAATTAAGAAAGGCAAAACTCAGTTGTCCCCCCAAGAACGACAGAAAATAATTCAAATACTTGGATCAGGGTTTCAAAAGTTTTAACATCTTTTTTCCTAAATAAATACAAGTATGGAAGCAATTGATAGTATCTATGATTTGGATGATACTATTATTATCTCAAACTCCACTAAAAAAGAAGATTACTTCAAGGTAAATGCAATAACTGGAACAGACTGGAATACGAATGGTACAAAAAGTTTTGAAATAAATAATCAACAAACCTATTTGAATCTCTCCGAAAGTTTCTTGTTGTGTAAATTTAAATTCACTAAGGCTGGGAATAACAAACGCTACACTTGTAAATGATTTCTTCTGGAAAATGTTTGATAGTGTGCGTTTGTATATTGGAACACAAGAAGTTGAAGCGGTTGATTATGTCTCTGCTGTATCTGAAATGATAAAATTTACACTCTATACATTCAGTGATAGAATGGGAAAGGGGTCTGTCGAAGGTTTTATTCCTGATATGTCAACGGGAACAAACACAGACCCTGGGTATACTCAAAGGAAAGGAATGTATAATGATGATACAAAAGCAGAAAATAGTTTTACTGTGGCAGTTCCTCTTAAAGGTATATTTGGATTTTGTGATCATGATAAAGTTCTGTATGGCCTTAAAATTAGATTTCAACTACAAAGGAATGATAATGAAAATCGATTGCTTTTTGGTGTTGGTAGTGCTTTTGGTGATCAGAATAAATTTGTAATTGAGGAAATGAGTTGGTATATCAGTGAATATACTCCTAATCTTAAAACAGAAGAGATGTTGAATCGAAGACTTAACTCAAAGAAACCACTCAGTGTATCATACCTCAAAAGAAGATGTCAACACGCTAAACTCAATCAAACAACTTACACATGGAATTTGGGTGTTCTGGAAGGAAAGCCACGATATCTGTGGATCATTTTTAAAAAGCCAGATGGTGATACTGCGACTGATAAGAATAATGCATTGAGTGATAATGCTAAGGTGAAACAACTTCGCGTTTCTCTAGATGGAACATTTTACCCATGAGATAGATTGGAAATTAATTGGGAAAAAATGATTTTGCTGAAGCATACAAGTCTTACCAAAAGGTGTGTGAAAGTAATGGAAATAAAGAACCTATTTTGGATATGACAGCATTTAAAAGTTTGTATACAATCTATGCGTTTGACCTGAGCGCTCAAAAGGAAACTATAAAGTCTAATCGAGTGGATACTTCCCTATACATTGAAAGAGGAGAGAGTGAAGAAGTTGATACATATTGTTTGCTTTTGGAAGAAACAGAATTGCAGATTAATACAGATAATGGTGTGATGATTAGTCTCACATAATTTTTTGTTAAATAAATGAGTGGCAAAGTACCAACTGGGGTATATGTTAATCAAATCAATCTTCATAAACTATCATCTTGTATTCAAAATCAAAAGCCTTGTACGATTAACGTTAATACAATTCAGAGAAAAGGAGCAGTAAGAATTGATGTTTTTCTCACAAGAGAACAGGTTAAAATCTTGAATGACACTGGCTCACTTAAAATTAAAATGACAAAACCAATGTTGAAAAAATATTCAATAAGAGAGACGAGTGGAGGATTTCTCCCATTTCTAATTCCTTTATTTGCTGGTTTAAGTGCGGTTGGAGCATTGACGGGTGGTATTTCAACAGCGGTGAAAACTGCCAATGAAAGGAAGGCTCAACTCCAGGCTCAAAAAGAATTGGAAAGACATAACAAAGAGTTGGAGAAACAAATTAGTGGAAGTGGTGTAATTGTAGATTTTGCTGAAAAACTTGAAGGTCTGCCTGATAAAGCGAGATTGCTAGTTGGAGATATGCTTTCTTCTATAGCACAAGCAGGTGTAAAATTAACGAAAAGAGGTAATGGATTATATCTTTCTAATAAATAAATGAGCATTGATGAGTGGTTGAAAGAATTTGGAAAGAATACAACATCAAATTTACAACTTGTCAAATATTGTAAGAAATTAAAAATTCATAATGTGGTTATTTGTATGAGAGATGAATTAACAAATGTGCCGAAACATACAAAGAATATTATTATGAACTTAGAAGATAATAATGGGAACGGTTCTCATTGGGTTTGTATTTTTAATAGTCAAGACAAATATTATTTTGATAGTTTTGGTCTTCCACCACCTGTTGAAGTCATAAAATTCTTACAGAATGGTGTTTATCAAACATTTCAAGTCCAAGAATTAAATTCCAAGTGTTGTGGCCAATTATGCCTATATGTGTTATTTCAACTCAACAAAAATAAAAAATTTTATGATATTATTTTTAATCTAATATAAATGACTTATGTTGGTAAAGATGGTTCTATCTTTGGTGTATCTCAAGAACTGGATATTGATTTATCAAATTATTACACAAAGGCACAGGCTGAACGACATAAATATAATATAACCAAAAATATTAACATGAAAAATGCTTATAAATTAAAAAATTATCCAAGCCCGACTGACGCGAATGACTTGGTGAGATTAAGCGATTTATCACAATATATATCCTTAAATAAAACAGCCATGTATTCCAAAGATACAGAAGTGTTGATATTATCTCCAGGTCATACAGAATTCACAGTTCGAATTAAAATAAATTTTTATAAAGAAGGGCGTATCGTTTGTATGAGAATAGAACAATGGGGGTATGATATGAATGATTTAGGGTATAATTGGTCATTTAAAATTAACCTCGAAGACCTGGAACAATTAAATCAGTCTCGTAAGGAAGAATATTATCCACTTGGTATCGAGAATGAGTTTTGTGGGGCCACGATTAGTAAACAACAAATAAAAGAATTTAATAAGGGTAAATATAATAATGGTTTTGCCCTTGTTTATCTCATGAAAACAGAAAAAACAGGATTATATATAATAAGTAAGGAAATACAAAATGATTTAACTATGGGAAGATGGGGAGGTGTTTCGTGCCATAATATTATTCTAACATATATTTCTAATACATAAATGACAGCAAGAAGGCTTCAAGAAAATTATCATTTCTGTGTCCAAGCATACCTTCAAGAAAAGGGTATTCGGTATTTTAATAAATATGTTCTACAACATAAGAATGAGGTATTTTCAATAAAAGATTGGCATTATGCTGATGTTGATAAACCGACAACTTTAGATTTAATTAGAATGTTAAATAATGAAAAAATTATAAAGTTAAGAAAAGGTAAGGCTCTTTTAGAAACTCAAAAGAAATTTTATTGGTTTCCTGTTGTAAAAAAAATTATTTTGGATACAGGAATAACAAGAAATCCTGATGAATATATGTATAATATTCTATGGGGTGTAAGCGATTCAAGGATAGTAAGGGATGAGGAAGGAGTTGAAGAAGAGAGGGAAGAGGAGGAAAAGGAGAAGAGAGAGAAGGAGGAGAGGGAGAAGAAAGAGAAGGAGGAAAGAGAGAAGAGAGAGGGATGAAAGGGAGAAGAGAGAGAGGGAGGAAAGAGCGAAGAGAGAGGGAGGAGAGGGAGGAAAGAGAGTGGATGAATAAATATCAAAATATGGAAACCAGTGAGATTCAAAAAAGAATAGGGGTATTACAGAAAATAACTCAACCCACCGAGGAGGAAAACAAAGAATTGATAAGTCTATTTACAATACTTTCGACAAGACTATTGACATCGAGAAGACATGTATTTTAATTCAAGTTTTTCATTTTTTTTTCTGAAATAAATAGGGGAGAGAGTGAAGGCATTTCTAAGGATTCTTTATGTTTTAAAAATTAAGATTCAAATGTGCATGTTGGAAACTAAAAAGGTTTTTGCACTCTGCAGGAATTTTTCTCATAAATAAATGAGTTATTGTCTCAAATGTAAAAAGAAAACTAATACTAAAAATATTTCATATATTAAAAGTAAAAATAACAGGGTTATACAAAAAGGTATATGTTCGGTGTGTGGTTCAAAAAAAATCAATTTATCTCCCAACACAAACTAGGAGGAGATATACAAAAGTTTTTATCAGGAAGTAAATTTACAACTACTGGAATACCAGGGGAATTACATCTTCCAGGGTATTCTTTCTGTGGTCCAGGCACAAACTTGGATAAAAGATTAGATGAGGCAGACAATCCTAAATCCTGGAGTAAGCCTATCAATAGAGTTGATGAAGTGTGCATGAGACACGATATTGATTATGGGAATACCACAACGTTGGAAGAAAAGCATGAAGCCGATAGAGAAATGTTGTATAATTTGTCTCTGATACAAAATCCAACCTTGAGAGAAAAAGTTGATCGGTTCATTGTGAAGAAGATGATCAGTGCTAAATTGAAACTTGGACTTGGAAATTCAAAAAACTTGTAAGCTCTAATGATGTCATTAAGATTGAAGAGCAATTAGCTGATGAATTACATAAACCAATATTCACAAAGTTTCAGAGAAGGAAAGTTTATTCCAAGGAAGTAGATTATATCTGGTCTGCTGATTTGATTGAACTCAATAATGATAAGGGGTACAAGTATGCTTTAACCGTTATTGATTTGAGGAGTAGATATGTGTGGGTTGTCCCTTTAAAAAACAAAACAGGTAATACTCTTATGTTAGCTTTTCAACAGATATTTAATAAAAGTAAGAGAAAACCTAAAAAATTGTGGACTGATGAGGGTAGAGAGTTTTATAACAAGACATTTATGAATTTTCTAAAAAATAACTATTACATTATACAGTACCTTTAATGAAGGGAAGGCAGTTGATGTTGAACGTTTTAATCATACCTTAAAAGAGAGACTATATAAAAAATTCACACAACTCGGTTCACAACAATGGTCATCTTTTATTCAGGATATTGTGGATAAGTATAATGACACGATTCACACGGCAACAAATATGAAACCATCAGAAACATTTACAAAATTAAAATATGAAAAAGAGATTAATGTCAGAAAACCTAAGTTCAAAGTTGGTGATATCGTAAGAATATATAGGTGGAAATCTCATTTTGAAAAAGGTTATACGAAAAGATGGACCAACGAGCTTTTTAAAATTGTTGATGTAATAGATACGGTTCCTTGGACTTATAAGATATATGATTTGGAAGGGGAAGAGATTTTAGGTTCATTTTATTCACAGGAATTACAAAAGACAAAGATAAATTGAATTTTTTTGACTCCGCCCCTTTTTGGCTCCACCCACACAAGCCCCCGCCTACACAAGCCCCGCCCACACAAGCCCCGCCCACACAAACCCCACACAAACCCCACCATACCCCCCCGCCCACACAAGCCCCGCCCACACAAACCCCACACAAACCCCACCATACCCCCCCCCACAAGCTCCAATAAATTGAAATTTTTGACTCCGCCCCTTTTTGACTCCGCCCACACACGCCCCTCCCACCAAAGCCCCCGCCCACACAAACCCCACACAAACCCCACACAAGCTCCACACAAAAACTCCACACAAGCTCCACACAAAAACTCCACACAAGCTCCACACACACAAACCCCACACAAGCTCCACCCATATTCATCATATTCACATAAGTAGTGATTAGTTAATTAGTGCCCCACACACACATCTTGTTTATTTAATTAAAAAATTATCCCACCATCCCCACAAGCTCCACTCATCCCCCCATCCCCCCATCTCTCCACCCATCCATTTATCCACACAAACCTCATCCACATAAGCCTCATCCACATTCACCCCTCCCACACAAGCTCCACCCACATAAACCCCTGCCCATATAAACCCTGCCCACATAAACCCCTCCCACATAAGCCCTGCCTACACAAGCTCCACACAAAAACTCCACACACATAAACCCCTCCCACACAAGCTCCACCCACATAAACCCCCGCCCACACAAGCCCCACCCACACAAGCCCCACCCACACAAGCCCCACCCACACACACACCCCGCCCACACAAGCCCCTCCCACACACACCCCACCCACACAAGCCCCCACCGAAGCCCCGCCCACACAAGCCCCGCCCACACAAGCCCCACCCCCTCATCCCCCTGTGCGCCCCCACCTTTGACCCACCACCTCCCTCATCCCACCCCCACCCTTCCCCACACACACACATGGGGAGGAGGGATGGGATGAGGGGGTGATGGGTCATTGGGGGAGCGCACCTACCCCTCCTCCCCCCCCAACCCCCCCCCCACCTTTACATCTCTTTTATTCTTTTCTTGTAATTCAGAATCAAGTAATTGTAAACAAAACAAATATAATTTATTAATATTGAAAATATTAAATATTCATTTGCGAGAATGTATAATCTTTCCCAGCAATCTTCTTCAGATGTCTTGTGATTTCGAAACTCAGACACCATATTCTGTTTTGAAACAAAAAGTGGATAATAATTAGGTTCTATAAAGATAATTACATGGTAATATGAATAAGCCTCGTTGACCACTGAATTAACACACCAGGAGCCTGTCATCCTTTCAAGGTCAATAAAATGAATTCCAGTGTACTGACAAAACCACGTCCAAACTAATGATGCAACCAACATAAGGCGACATTCTAAAGAGAGAGTGATATTAATAATAATTCAGAAATATTTACCTCCAGAAAATCATGTGTTGTACGAGTGATATTAATAATGATTCAGAAATATTTACCTCCAGAAAATCATGTGTTGTACAAGATTGCTTCAACAGCTGATGTTGTGCGATAGTGCTGAAAAAAAAAAATAATAAGTCAAGGGTATAGATGAAGAGACAGACAGGGAAAGCAACACACACACACACACACACACACACACGCACACACACACACATACACACACACATAGACACACACACACACGTGCCTCACCATTGGTTTAATTCATTCGAGATCAGAGACCAGTCATTATAAATCATTGGCCTCTTCAATAAGAGCAGAGAGAGGTAGGTAGAAAGACAGACAGAGAGAGAGGCACACACACACGTGTCTCACCATTGGTTTAATTCCTTTGAGATGAGAGGACGTGATAAGACTTCATGCCACTCATTGTAAATGTCTTTCAATTCTCTTCTAAAATCATTGATCTCTTCAATAAGAGTATTAATTTCATGAACCACGTCGTGATATGTAAACTCAATTTCTTCCAATGCCCTGTCAGGGAAAAAAAAAAAAAAAAATATATATATATATATATATATATATATATATATATATATATATATATATATATATATATATATATATATATATATATATATCAGAATTATCATGATTTAATTAATAATCATTTGCTTCATCGTTCAAAGAGAAAAGCATACACAAACTTACCAACTCTGTAGTGGGCTGTTGGCTTCATCGGAAGAAAGATCGTCCATGCCTCAGTTGTAAAAATGAAAATCCCGTCTGGCAGAAACTTTGTCTGGCGAACCGCTTATAAAGCAACGATGAGGAGATTGCTTAATCATTGGGTGTGGGCACAGGAAATGACAAGCTTCTCTTAATGATCTCATCTGGCCACCGCCCGAGTTGCAAATCATTTTTGGACATAAACCACGCCATAAAAGTTTTGATTCAAATGTTTTCAGTTCGTGTTCTGAGATAAAATATAAACACGAGACCTTGTCTCACAGAATAGTTCTTATTTTTTCACAGCATGACAGTCCAAAACCACTTCCTCATTCACACAGCACGGCCGTGTCAATAAAAACACTTCCTCATTTTCACGGCAGGAACTGAAAACATTTGAAACAAAACTTTTTTTATGGCATGGTTTATGTACAAAAATGATTTGCAACTCGGGCGGTGGCCAGATGAGATCATTAAGAGAAGTTTATCATTTCGTAATGGCACAAAAGGGGTATCTTAAAAAATATAAAGATTCAAATGTTTTGTTTTTCAATATTTTAGATGGGGATTATTGTGCAAAGAAAATTAAACTATTGAAGGAATTTGAGAATGAACAAATGTTTATAGGTTCAATGAGTGAGCTAAACAATATGCATTGGTTATTTGATAAAGAGTGCCCCGAGGCTTAGACGTTTCAGATATTCCTTTAGAATCACCTTTAACAAATCTTTATCTTGTTGTATGGGTTATTTGAATAGAGAGTGCCCCGGGGCTTAGGCATTTCAGATATTTCTTTAGAATCACCTTTAACAAATCTTTATCTTGTTGTATGGGCTATTTGAATAGAGAGCCCCTAGGTTAAAAGGGGAAATAAAAAAGTGACCGTTTTTACAGCCATTTTTCCCTGCTGTGCAGGGGTTTGGCTTTTTCTTGAGGCAATGTTTTATGGCCGGATGCCCTTCCTGACACCAACCCTGGTCGCCTCTTACGACACACAGGGATATGGTACACCTATTCTAACCGGGGCATACACCGGGACCAGTACACTGGCACTCATTTCGCCGACCTCGGAAGGATGGCAGGCTGAGTCAACACCCTGGTGTTAATTCAGCAGCCAACGGGGCTTGAACTCAGGACCCTGGGATCCCAAGCCGCCACCCTAACCACTAAGCCAACACCAGGCTCCAGGTTAAAAGGGGAGACAAATAAATATACCTTGGGCTAAAAAGGGGATTTATTTTTTCAAGGGAAAAAAAAGAAAAATTTCATGGCTGAAAACCCCCATTCATTTACATGGGGAAAAGTGAGCCAGAACCAGTATTCTTTCCCTACTTGTGTGTGTATGTGTATGTGTGTGTATGTGTGTGTGTATGTGTGTGTGTGTATGTGTATGTGTGTGTATGTGTGTGTGTATGTGTATGTGTGTGTATGTGTATGTGTGTGTATGTGTGTGTGTGTGTGTATGTGTGTGTGTGTGTGTATGTGTGTGTGTATGTGTGTGTGTATGTGTGTGTGTATGTGTGTGTGTATGTGTATGTATATGTGTGTGTATGTGTGTGTGTATGTGTATGTGTATGTGTGTGTGTGTGTGTGTATGTGTGTGTGTGTATCTCTCTATCCCCACCTCCACCATAACTCCCCTGTCTTCCTCCTCTCTGCCTCCCCTTCCCTGTCTCACCCTACACCTGCCTCATCTCAATCTCTCTCTCTCCCTCCCTCCCCCCCCCCCCACTTTATTTACCCATCTGCAAAGCGACGAGTTGTGTTCACTTGCTCACAATCAAATAAGAAAATGAATCCCATCCCTTACCCTGATATTAAAACCCAAACCCTAATACCCCAAACCCAACCCCAATCTTTACACCCCAAACCTTACTCTAATCCCAAGATCATTAATCATTTTTACACAAATGTTTTTGAAAACAACTCAACGATTTATTATTTTTTAAACAGTTTAATAATTTGTTTTAAAGCAGTTTAATAAAAATACAAGGTCAATACAGTCTTTCCAAATTTTCTGAGTCTCTAAGGTAGAACTTGTATGTTGGGTCAAGGTAGAACTCGTTTTGTGGGTCAAGGTGGAACTCGGTTTGTGGGTCAAGGTAGAACTCGTTTTGTGGGTCAAGGTCGAACTCGGTTTTCTGGGTCAAGGTAGAACTCGTTTTGTGGGTCAAGGTTGAACTCGTTTTGTGGGTCAAGGTAGAACTCCTTTTGTGGGTCAAGGTTGAACTCGTTTTGTGGGTCAAGGTAGAACTCGTTTTGTAGGTCAAAGTGGAACTCGTTTTGTGGGTCAAGGTAGAACTCGTTTTGTAGGTCAAAGTGGAACTCGTTTTGTGGGTCAAGGTCGAACTCGTTTTGTAGGTCAAAGTGGAACTCGTTTTGTGGGTCAAGGTCGAACTCGTTTTGTAGGTCAAAGTGGAACTCGTTTTGTGGGTCAAGGTAGAACCCGTTTTGTGGGTCTCTGCACACACATCAGCTGAAGGAAGTGAAAACCACTGTAAATCACCACATTCATAATGTTCATCCTGATAATGCCTTCTCACACAATCCTGGAAACTCTGTATTCTCTCCATTACTTTCTGCATCTCAGTTCAATTTTCCTTTCCTTTTGCCTTCAATTTCACATCTTGATTTTCTTCATCACAAAGTCCCACTGGATTTTAATGAAGGGTTTTCAAACAATTAGTTTTAATGCAGAAAAAGTTTATAATTGAAAAAATCTGCACTTACTACTCGTCAGTAAAGGCGACGTTTCGGGGAGAATCCACTCGCCTTGGTCACGGCAGATGAGGAAATGAGGAAGAAGCTGGAAAACTGCCACGTGACATCCAACCTGCTTCAATTTAATGACCAAACATTCATCGATTTAATTAATTTTAATGATCATCCAGTTGTACACAATGACTTGTATACGGATACATTAACACTCATGCCAGACTTTCACCAACTGGATGATCTGTTTGGTGCTTGTCTGGCCAAGAGAACAGCAAAACATTCGATTGTTCCGAACACTTCTGAGACACAGACAGAATGGGACATGATGGGGTGAAGAACATGCAGTTTATACAAAGTTTGGAATAATTTGTAATGTAAGGCAAGAATCTTGGAAACTTACGTTCCAACCGGTAGGATGGTTTCATTCGAGGGGGTGGAGGGGACTTAACGAGCACCTCTTCTGAGGGGTCTTTGGGAAAAAAAAACAATAAAAATATATAACATTAAATACATTGATATCTTCATCAGTTTGATAACTTGTTCAGGAAAGGGCACAGAAGGGAATGCACTGATGGAACAGGTAACGACGAAAAGGTGAATAATCCAGTCGAGGGGAGTTAAACTTCTTGTGATTTATCCTGCATAGCGATGACTATGTCAATAAGTTACCTTCCCACAAAGTTGTAATTACAATTATCTCCACAATTAAGAACATTCTTCTTTAGAGAAGGAAGTATTAACAGCAATGTCTATAAAACAACAAGAGCCAAAATGTATAAAACAACAAGAGCTAAAATGTATTTCAGTGAAACGTCCCGATCTTGGGGTTTGCTGTGTTTGCACCCAGTGTGGTCACCCCAATTGTCCAAAGTATTGAAGAGTGCTTACCTGTTGAAGGTCCTGCATGTGGTATCACCTGTCAACACCTTGCTGTTTGTGCTGTTGCTGTTGCGGCCTGTGATCACAATGAGGGTTCTGCTTTTCCTTCAGCCACTCAACACCGTGCTGCTTCTGTTGTTGCTGTTGCTCCTTTCGACTCTGTTGATGACCCTTAAGACGTTTAGACCCCATATGACCTTTTAAACTCTGATAGATCCTTTGACCCCAATGACATTTATACCCGCAGATCCTTTAGATCCGTGGAGACCCATTTCGATCCCTTATTTTTTGTTAGAGTCCGTATGACCTTTACACCGTTTGAACTGCTTCGAACCCTTTAGAACCCTTTACACAAACCACACAAACATCAAAATAGTCTTTTTGTGACACAGACTACTCTTCACAGCAGGTGATGTGCAAACTCGTCCCACCCAGAGGGTGGTTAACTGCTGGTAACCTTATCTCATCGAAACCTTCTAGGAAAAACAACAACTAAAATGAAATCAGATTCCTGGAAGTTTTACAACACAAAATAGAGTCTCTCCCCCTCCTCCCCTGCGAACCTGGTGTTCCTGTCCTCAATTACAATCGTCATTGGAATAAAGATATTCATCGTCCCCGTCCTCACAATGACATCCGTCGTCTCCTTCGTCACAATCACATTCGTCGTCTCCATCGTCACAATCACATTCATCGTCTCCATCGTCACAATCGTATTCGTTGTCTCCATCATCACAATCACATTCTTCATCTTCTGAATTCAATCTGTCGTCATCATCATCATCTTCCACATCTTTATCCTCCCCATCAGGCTCATCTTCTCCATCTACTTTCTTCTCCTTTCTGTGAACACACAAGAAAAACCAGAACATTTCTCTGTGTAGCGCAAATGTGTCAATCAGAGTACCACCAGATATATAAACTCCAATAACAACATATTCATCAGTACAGAGGTCCATCGGGATTATCGTTTGCTGTTCTTCATTGGAACATCAATAATAAAATGAAGACTTGTGAAGAGCTTTACCGGAACCGTTTGTTCATCCATAAATAAATCGCACAAAGCGAGTTGATGATCAGTATCACCATGGAGATGATCCCTACAGCAAATTCAAATCTCGCCCAAAGCGACACGAGTTGTCCAACGTCCATCGGGCCGAAGATGGAACCTTCCCCAAAGATCTGTGGACACGGATATAACAAGGTTAATAAATTAATGTTATTTCAATGAAAACAGGAATCGATTTCCTTCATAACAATCCTTCAATGGGATCCTTTCAAACTGAAGTTGAAACACGACGTTCTGACCACAGGTCCAGCAAACGGATCAAACATTCCAGAACAGGTGTGGTTTCCTTGTAACAAGATTTATTAGTACATTTGTTCACATCGTAATCAAACCTTCATTATTTCTTGAATATCACAATGTGCTCCGTTCCTATAACTTCCTCCTCATTCTCATCAATGGGATCTTTAAACCTTTACCCTCCGTCCATCAGGGACGGTCTTTCTCTTCGTGTCCCACTTACCTGGTAAGACTGATTTATAGCCCAGACTCCAGGACGCACTTTCAGGTGCTCCGGAAATATGTCCTCTTGTAATTCTTTGAAAATACTCAAGAGCACAACAAGGTACGACCACATCGTGGCAGCGAATGCGGCAGAATGGTCGAAATGTTTTAAAAGGTGAACACACAATGCGTCCCGCCGATGGTCTTTGTGACGCTGCAAGCATTGTTGTCATGGTAACCCCGTTCGGTTCCAAACAAACCCATTTCAGTTTTCATTGTATCATCATCCCATGTATTATATGTAATTATATAATGGTTTGTAGTATTTGTGTACAGGTTGGCCTGAAAGTCGTTTTACCCCTCACCGGTAATAGTCCGAGTGTTGGCCAGAAAAGCGTGCGTTAGGGTCCGCACAATGTTTTTCTGCATTTTTGTGATCACCAGACCATCTGAATGAATATTCCGATTGATGCCACTCTGGCACCCTTGAGCATTTTTGTGGAAACCCATTCATATCCAAATTAGCGGTGGCCATTTTCGAAATTATTATTTTTCTTAATATCTCCAAAAGTAAGCATCCAAATATCCTGGTTGAACTGTCTGCACCCATGTTTTTAGGGTCACTGGTCATGATAACCCCACTTAGAATTTGATAACATTGAAATTTAGCTCATTAATATGCAAATTAGCAAAACCCTACCCCCTGAATTTGTCCGCGCCGAATGGCGTTTTTGCAGTACACTTGTACAACAACAACAACAAAACTGTTTGAAAATAACTTGCACAGAGCCGTTTTATCCCCAGTACAGTTGTGAAGAAATGATTGACCTCAGAAGATCAACAGCCTGAACTGTTTCTGATCAAGTAACTCGAGGCTTGTAATTGTGCTGTGTCACGTGATTGGGTTTTCGTATATCATGCCTCGCCCGCTAGGGGTGGCAGGACTGTGCTTCTGGTCGCGCAATAAAGCGGAGTAGATGGTGGCCCGCGTGCTTCTTGCGTCCCACCGCACCTCGTACACACTAGTTGGCTGACGAAGATGGGATCATACGGACTTATGCCCGTTTTCGACGGGGACGACTTCGAATCGTTTTCAGAGCAATTGGATTGCTATTTCCACGCGAACGATGTGGTCGACGAGAGCAAGCAGAAGTCGATCTTGCTCGCTTCGCTTTCGCCGGAGCATTATCGGCTGCTGGGTGATTTAGTGGCACCGCACAGGCCCCGGGATTTCGGGCTGCCGTTTCGGGACATCGTGGAGAAAATGAAAGCACACATGGCGGTTGAGCAGACTCGCAGGGATGTTCGAGCCACCACCGGCCACGCGGGGTCGCGAGCACGACCTTCAGTGCGGGCCGGTCACGGCCAGGCAGGTTGCGGTGGAGTCGGCTCGTGATCCGGTGCTTGCCCGTGTCGTCCAGGCGATTTCTACGGGGAATTGGAGCGATCTGCCTTCGACACCGGTATTTCGACCTTTCACGTCACGCGCAGCGGAGCTGTCGTTGGTCCAACGGTGCGTAATGTGGGGAATGAGGACCGTGATTCCACCGAGGTTCAGGCAGCGGTGTTTGGAAGAACTGCATGTCAGTCACCTGGGCATCGTGAAGACCAAGAGTCTTGCTCGTAGCCTGTTGTGGTGGCCGGGGTTGGACAAAGACATTGAGCAGTTGGTTAAGCGTTGCGCCACGTGCCAGACAGATGCTGATAACCCGCGTCGAGCTTCGGGTCTCTGGCCTGTGCCAGACCGAGCTTGGCAGAGGGTCCATGTAGATTTTGCGGGGCCGGTTAATGGCAAGATGTTTTTGATTGTGATTGATGCATTCTCTAAATGGCCGGAGGTTGTAGTAATGCAGCATACATCAGCAAACATTACAGTAGAGAAGCTGCGGACGATCTTTGCTAATAAAGGGTTGCCGGAGATCCTGGTCTCTGATAATGGTCCGCAGTTCATCGCGGGTGTATTTGATGAGTTTATGCGCCAGAATGGTATTCGACATCTAAGGTCCGCACCGTATCATCCTGAGACGAATGGCCAAGCTGAGTCGTTTGTCAAGATGTTGAAGCGGGCTTTGCGCAGGGGGGGTGTTGCGCCTGTGCAGACGGTGGTCGATGTCTTTTTGCTCCATTACAGGAACGCAGTTCATCCTGTCACGGGTGATTCACCGGCCATTCGTCTCTATGGACGGGCTTTGCGGTCCAGGCTAGATTTGCTGCGACCTGGAGGGTCGGGGAGTGGGGCAATGTCGCGTCCGACGCGGCTGCGCAGCTTCGAGGTGGGACAGTGGGTAATGGTGCGCGATTATTTCCACGGTTCCAAATGGGTGCCGGCGGTGGTCTCTGTGGTGCTGGGGCCGGCGAATTGCATGGTGCGGACTGATGGTGGGGATATGTGGAAGCGGAACGTGGACCAGATGCATGATCGCTTTTCAGCGTCACCCCCCCCCCACACCTCCCCGAGCCGAACGTTGCGGGGCCCCCACCGGTAGTCTCGCCGGCACCTGACGTTGTATCGCCGGGACTGGCTGGGCCGGCGCCGAGAGGGTCTTCGCCTGATGCCGTCCCACCCGGGGACGTCGAGCAGGCTGGGCAGTCGGGGGTAGCTGGGGTTGCGGAAAGTGCGAGTCCGGCGAGGGTGTCACCTCGACCGAGCCGGGAGGCATATGAGCCTGGACTGTCTGGTGGCGCTGCCCGTCCGAGGCGGGTCAGGGTGCGGCCGCGGTACTTGGAGGATTATGAGTGTTGATGGGTTTCAGATGGTCATGTTGTGATTATCCGTTCGTTATGTGACGGGTCATTTTACGAGGGGAGGAGTGTGCTGTGTCACGTGATTGGGTTTTCGTATATCATGCCTTGCCCGCTAGGGGTGGGAAGAGTGTGCTTCTGGTCGCGCAATAAAGCGGAGTAGATGGTGGCCCGCATGCTTCTTGCGTCCCACCGCACCTGGTACACTCTAGTAATGCAATGAAAGAAACATGGAGAACTGAGTTTTAAGTAAGAGTAATGTTTTCTGATACAGGAGAATCATCGATATTATTTGCAAGCAAGTTTTTTTTTATTATTATTTAACATGATCTGTCTGAAAACAACTGTGTATTTTATTGATTTTTAAAAGTACACACGGAGGAACCTGTTTCTTGAGAATTTTTTTAAAATACGAACAAATAAATTAAATGTTTACTGATGTTTATAATTACCTCTATTGTTACAGGCTGAGGCTCCATCACCATGGGAGACTGTTTGTTTCTTCAGTCCCTGAAATGCAACTAAAGCTGGAAAACCTCTGGTATCAGTTGGTCCAGACAGAGTGCGAAGTATCATCCGGTCAAGCAAAGCAAGACAAGATGGTATACATGAAGAGTTTGAACAGAGATTACAGGCAGACAAATCTATCGAGCTCAAATGTCATGAGACTGGGTCAACGTACACATCTCGTTCACACATAGAAAGACACTTGAAACGAATGAGTAATGTTTGTTTGGAAGATTCTTCAACAAGCAAAATAAACCTCCGTTCAAAGACGACAGTATTTGACTTTAAAGAACATTGTATTTTTTGCGGAGAAAAGTGCATCATGGACTTTGATAAGAAGAATCCTAATCGTTGATGGCGAGTTCTCCTTTGTAGGACTGCAGATCGTGTTGATCGGAAAACTTTCAAACAAACTATTCTAGATGTTACCGATTCCCGCCAGGATGAAGAAGGACGCCAGGTCAAGATACGATTAATGGGCACAATCAGCGATCTTCATGCTGCTGATGCGAGATATCACGATGACTGCAGAAAGTCCTACATGACACCTCGTTCTGTTGCAGCAGCAGCACACAGTGGCAGAGAAACCCAGGACATTGAGCCACCTGTGAGTTCTACGGTGGTTCTATCAGGTTTTCCTTTGTCCTCGTCCCTGTTTCTTAAGCTTTTGTTTGTTGAATTTGCTTTACAAAGGTTTATGGTTTCTCTTTTTGAGTTTCAAAGCAAAATATATTTGATAACATCCGATTTCTAAGCCATTTGCCGTATTAATGTATTTTGTAAATTTCCAAGCCAATTGTTTTTTCCATCCTTCACACGCAGCTGTTTGTAAACAATCATGTTTGTGAACATCTCCCTGAAACGTCTCCAGAAATATAACGTTTTCCAGTGAAAGCGACTCAAGGTTTCTGGGTTGTGTAGAGTTAGTACTGCAGTAACACACGGACTCCAACCTTCCGATATCAGCCAAGTGTGTGTGAGTGTGTGTGTGTGTGTGTGTGTGTGTGTGTGTGTGTGTGTGTGTGTGTGTGTGTGTGTGTGTGTGTGTGTGTGTGTGTGTGTGTGTGTGTGTGTGTGTGTGTGTGTATATGTGTGTGTGTGTGTGTGTATATGTGTGTGTGTGTATGTGTGTGTGTATCTCTCTCTCACGCACCCCTCGCTCCGGTAGTGAATAGCAATGTTTGGTGAGGTGTCGCTCTCCCCACCTCCACCATAACTCCCCTGTCTTCATCCTCTCTGCCTCCCCTTCCATCTCACCCTATACCTGCCTCATCTCAATCTCCCTCTCCCTCCCCCCCCCTTTATTTACCCATCAGCAAAGCGACGAGTTGTGTTCACTTGCTCACATTCAAATAAGAAAATGAATCCCATCCCTTACCCTGATATTAAAACCCAAACCCTAATACCCCAAACCCAACCCCAACCTTTACACCCCAAACCTTACTCTAATCCCAAGATCATTAATCATTTTTACACAAATGTTTTTGAAAACAACTCAACGATTTATTATTTTTTAAACAGTTTAATAATTTGTTTTAAAGCAGTTTAATAAAAATACAAGGTCAATACAGTCTTTCCAAATTTTCTGAGTTTCTATGGTAGAACTTGTATGTTGGGTCAAGGTAGAACTCGTTTTGTGGGTCAAGGTAGAACTCGTTTTGTGGGTCAAGGTGGAACTCGGTTTGTGGGTCAAGGTGGAACTCGGTTTGTGGGTCAAGGTAGAACTCGGTTTGTGGGTCAAGGTGGAACTCGTTTTGTGGGTCAAGGTGGAACTCGGTTTGTGGGTCAAGGTAGAACTCGTTTTGTGGGTCAAGGTAGAACCCGTTTTGTGGGTCTCTGCACACACATCAGCTGAAGGAAGTGAAAACCACTGTAAATCACCACATTCATAATGTTCATCCTGATAATGCCTTCTCACACAATCCTGGAAACTCTGTATTCTCTCCATTACTTTCTGCATCTCAGTTCAATCTTACTTTCCTTTTGCCTTCAATTTCACATCTTGATTTTCTTCATCACAAAGTCCCACTGGATTTTAATTAACGTTTTTCAAACATTTAATTTTGATGCAGAAAAAGTTTATAATTGAAAAAAATCTGCACTTTCTACTCGTTGGTAAAGGCGACGTTTCGGGGAGAATCCACTCGCCTTGGTCACGGCAGATGAGGAACTGAGGAAGAAGCTGGAAAACTGCCACGTGACATCCAACCTGCTTCAATTTAATGACCAAACATTCATCGATTTAATTAATTTTATTGATCATCCAGTTGTACACAATGACTTGTATACGGATACATTAACACTCATGCCAGACTTTCACCAACTGGATGATCTGTGTGGTGCTTGTCTGGCCAAGAGAACAGCAAAACATTCGTTTGTTCCGAACACTTCTGAGACACAGACAGAATGGGACACGATGTGGGTGAAGAACATGCAGTTTATACAAAGTTTGGAATAATTTGTAATGTAAGGCAAGAATCTTGGAATCTTACGTTCCAACCAGTAGGATGGTTTCATTTGAGGAGGTGGAGGGGAGTTAACGAGCACCTCTTCTGAGGGGTCTTTGGGAAAAAAAACAATAAAAATATATAACATTAAATACATTGATATCTTCATCAGTTTGATAACTTGTTCAGGAAAGGGCACAGAAGGGAATGTACTGATGGAACAGGTAACGACGAAAAGGTGAATAATCCAGTCGAGGGGAGTTAAACTTCTTGTGATTTATCCTGCATAGGGATGACTATGTCAATAAGTTACCTTCCCACAAAGTTATAATTACAATTATCTCCACAATTAAGAACATTCTTCTTTAGAGAAGGAAGTATTAACAGCAATGTCTATAAAACAACAAGAGCCAAAATGTATTTCAGTGAAACGTCCCGATCTTGGGGTTTATTGTGTTTGCACCCAGTGTGGTCACCCCAATTGGCCAAAGTATTGAAGAGTGCTTACCTGTTGAAGGTCCTGCATGTGGTATCACCTGTCAACACCTTGCTGTTTGTGCTGTTGCTGTTGCAGCCTGTGATCACAATGAGGGCTCTGCTTTTCCTGCAGCCACTCAACACCGTGCTGCTTCTGTTGTTGCTGTTGCTCCTTTCGACACTGTTGATGACCCTTAAGACGTTTAGACCCCATATGACCTTTTAAACTCTGATAGATCCTTTGACTCCAATGACATTTAAACCCGCAGATCCTTTAGATCCATGGAGACCCATTTCGATCCTTTATTTTTTGTTAGAGCCCGTATGACCTTTACACCGTTTGAACTGTTTCGACCCCTTTAGAACCCTTTACACAAACCACACAAACATCAAAATAGTCTTTTTGTGACACAGACTACTCTTTTCAGCAGGTGATGTGCAAACTCGTCCCACCCAGAGGGTGGTTTACTGTGCTGGTAACCTTATCTGATCGAAAACTACTTGGAAAAACGACAACTAAAATGAAATCAGATTCCTGGAAGTTTTACAACACAAAATAGAGTCTCTCCCCCTCCTCCCCTGTGAACCTGGTGTTCCTGTCCTCAATTACAATCGTCATTGGAACAAAGATATTCATCGTCCCCGTCCTCACAATGACATTCGTCGTCTCCATCGTCACAATCACATCCGTCACCATCGTCACAATGACATTCGTCGTCTCCATCGTCACAATCACATTCTTCATCTTCTGAATTCAATCTGTCGTCATCATCATCATCTTCCACATCTTTATCCTCCCCATCAGCCTCATCTTCTCCATCTACTTTCTTCTCCTTTCTGTGACCACACAAGAAAAACCAGAACATTTCTCTGTGTAGCGCAAATGTGTCAATCAGAGTACCACCAGATATATAAACTCCAATAACAACATATTCATCAGTACAGAGGTCCATCGGGATTATCGTTTGCTGTTCTTCATTGGAACATCAATAATAACATGAAGACTTGTGAAGAGCTTTACCGGAACCGTTTGTTCATCCATAAATAAATCGCACAAAACGAGTTGATGATCAGTATCACCATGGAGATGATCCCTACAGCAAATTCAAATCTCGCCCAAAGCGACACGAGTTGTCCAACGTCCATCGGGCCGAAGATGGAACCTTCCCCAAAGATCTGTGGACACGGATATAACAAGGTTAATAAATTAATGTTATTTCACAAGGTTAATAAATTAATGTTATTTCAATGAAAACAGGAATCGATTTCCTTCATAACAATCCTTCAATGGGATCCATTCAAACTGAAGTTGAAACACGACGTTCTGACCACAGGTCCAGCAAACGGATCAAACATTCCAGAACAGGTGTGGTTTCCTTGTAACAAGATTAATTAGTACATTTGTTCACATCGTAATCAAACCGACATTATTTCTTGAATATCACAATCTGCTCCGTTCCTCTAACTTCCTTTTCATTCTCATCAATGGGATCTTTAAACCTTTACCCTCCGTCCATCAGGGACGGTCTTTCTCTTCGTGTCCCACTTACCTGGTAAGACTGATTTATAGCCCAGACTCCAGGACGCACTTTCAGGTGCTCCGGAAACATGTCCTCTTGTAATTCTTTGAAAAAACTCAAGAGCACAACAAGGTACGACCACATCGTGGCAGCGAATGCGGCAGAATGGTCGAAATGTTGTAAAAGGTGAACACACAATGCGTCCCGCCGATGGTCTTTGTGACGCTGCACGCATTGTTGTCATGGTAACCCCGTTCGGTTCCAAACAAACCCATTTCAGTTTTCATTGTATCATCATCCCATGTATTATATGTAATTATATAATGGTTTGTAGTATTTGTGTGCAGGTTGGCCTGAAAGTCGTTTTACCCCTCACCGGTAATAGTCCGAGTGTTGGCCAGAAAAGCGTGCGTTAGGGTCCGCACAATGTTTTTCTGCATTTTTGTGATCACCAGACCATCTGAATGAATATTCCGATTGATGCCACTCTGGCACCCTTGAGCATTTTTGTGGAAACCCATTAATATGCAAATTAGCGGTGGCGAATTTTCGAAATTATTATTTTTCTTAATATCTCCAAAAGTAAGCATCCAAATATCCTGGTTGAGGTGTCTGCACCCATGTTTTCAGGGTCACTGGTCATGATAAACCCACTTACAATTTGATAACATTTAAATTTAGCTCATTAATCTGCAAATTAGCAAAACCCTACCCCCTGAATTTGTCCGCGCAGAATGGCGTTTTTGCAGTACAGTTATACAACAACAACAACAACAACAACAACAACAACAACAACAACAACAAAACTGTTTGAAAATCACTTGCACAGAGCCGTTTATCCCCAGTGCAGATGTGAAGAAATGACTGACCTCAGAAGATCAACAGCCTGAACTGTTTCTGATCAAGTAACTCGAGGCTTGTAATGTAATGAAAGAAACATGGAGAACTGAGTTTTAAGTAAGAGTAATGTTTTCTGATACAGGAGAATCATCGATATTATTTGCAAGCAAGTTTTTTATTATTATTATTATTTAACATGATCTGTCTGAAAACAACTGTGTATTTTATTGATTTTTAAAAGTACACACGGTGGAACCTGTTTCCTGAGAATTTTTTTAAAATACGAACAAATAAATTAAATGTTTACTGATGTTTATAATTACCTCTATTGTTACACGTTGAAGCTCCATCACCATGGGAGACTGTTTGTTTCTTCAGTCCCTGAAATGCAACTAAAGCTGGAAAACCTCTTGTATCAGTTGGTCCAGACAGAGTGCGAAGTATCATCCGGTCAAGCAAAGCAAGACAAGATGGTATACATGAAGAGTTTGAACAGAGATTACAGGCAGACAAATCTATCGAGGTCAAATGTCATGAGACTGGGTCAACGTACACATCACGCTCACACATAGAAAGACACTTGAAACGAATGAGTAATATTTGTTTGGAAGATGCTTCAACAAGCAAAATAAACCTCCGTTCAAAGATGACAGTATTTGACTTTATAGAACATTGTATTTTTTGCGGAGAAAAGTGCATCATGGACTTTGATAAGAAGAATCCTAATCGTTGGCGGCGAGTTCTCCTTTGTAGGACTGCAGATCGTGTTGATCGGACAACTTTCAAACAAACTATTCTAGATGTTACCGATTTCCGCCAGGATGAAGAAGGACGCCAGGTCAAGATACGATTAATGGGCACAATCAGCGATCTTCATGCTGCTGATGCGAGATATCACGATGACTGCAGAAAGTCCGACATGACACCTCGTTCTGTTGCAGCAGCAGCACACAGTGGCAGAGAAACCCAGGACATTGAGCCAGCTGTGAGTTCTACGGTGGTTCTATCAGGTTTTCCTTTGTCCTCGTCCCTGTTTCTTAAGCTTTTGTTTGTTGGATTTGCTTTACAAAGGTTTATGGTTTCTCTTTTTGAGTTTCAAAGCAAAATATATTTGACATCCCATTTCTAAACCATTTGCCATATTAATGTATTTTGTAAATTTCCAAGCCAATTGTTTTTTCCATCCTTCACACGCAGCTGTTTGTAAACAATCATGTTTGTGAACATCTCCCTGAAACGTCTCCAGAAATATAACGTTTTCCAGTGAAAGCGACTCAAGTTTTCTGGGTTGTGGAGAGTTAGTACTGCAGTAACACACGGACTCCAACCTTCCGATATCAGCCAAGTGTGTGTGTGTGTGTGTGTGTGTGTGTGTGTGTGTGTGTGTGTGTGTGTGTGTGTGTGTGTGTGTGTGTGTGTGTGTGTATCTCTCTCTCCCCACCTCCACCATAACTCCCCTGTCTTCCTCCTCTCTGCCTCCCCTTCCCTGTCTCACCCCACACCTGCCTCATTTCAATCTCTCTCTCGATTTTTCTCCCTCCCTCCCTCCCCCCTCCCTTTATTTACCCATCAGCAAAGCGACGAGTTGTGTTCACTTGCTCACAATCAAATAAGAAAATGAATCCCATCCCTTACCCTGATATTAAAACCCAAACCCTAATACCCCAAACCCAACCCCAATCTTTACACCCCAAACCTTACTCTAATCCCAAGATCATTAATCATTTTTACACAAATGTTTTTGAAAACAACTCAACGATTTATTATTTTTTAAACAGTTTAATAATTTCTTTTAAAGCAGTTTAATAAAAATACAAGGTCAATACAGTCTTTCCAAATTTTCTGAGTCTCTATGGTAGAACTTGTATGTTGGGTCAAGGTAGAACTCGTTTTGTGGGTCAAGGTAGAACTCGTTTTGTGGGTCAAGGTAGAACTCGGTTTGTGGGTCAAGGTAGAACTCGTTTTGTGGGTCAAGGTAGAACTCGGTTTGTGGGTCAAGGTAGAACCCGTTTTGTGGGTCAAGGTAGAACTCGTTTTGTGGGTCAAGGTAGAACTCGGTTTGTGGGTCAAGGTAGAACTCGTTTTGTGGGTCAAGGTCGAACTCGTTTTGTGGGTCAAGGTAGAACTCTGTTTGTGGGTCAAGGTAGAACTCGTTTTGTGGGTCAAGGTAGAACTTGGTTTGTGGGTCAAGGTAGAACTCGTTTTGTGGGTCTCTGCACACACATCAGCTGAAGGAAGTGAAAACCACTGTAAATCACCACATTCATAATGTTCATCCTGATAATGCCTTCTCACACAATCCTGGAAACTGTATTCTCTCCATTACTTTCTGCATCTCAGTTCAATTTTCCTTTCCTTTTGCCTTCAATTTCACATCTTGATTTTCTTCATCACAAAGTCCCACTGGATTTTAATTAACGTTTTTCAAACAATTAGTTTTAATGCAGAAAAAGTTTATAATTGAAAAAATCTGCACTTACTACTCGTTGGTAAAGGCGACGTTTCGGGGAGAATCCACTCACCTTGGTCACGGCAGATGAGGAAATGAGGAAGAAGCTGGAAAACTGCCACGTGACATCCAACCTGCTTCAATTTAATTACCAAACATTCATCGATTTAATTAATTTTATTAATCATCCAGTTGTACACAATGACTTGTATACGGATACATTAACACTCATGCCAGACTTTCACCAACTGGATGATCTGTTTGGTGCTTGTCTGGCCAAGAGAACAGTAAAACATTCGTTTGTTCCAAACACATCTGAGACACAGACAGAATGGGACACGATGGGGGTGAAGAACATGCAGTTTATACAAAGTTTGGAATAATTTGTAATGTAAGGCAAAAATCTTGGAAACTTACGTTCCAACCGTGGGATGGTTTCATTCGAGGAGGTGGAGGGGAGTTAACGAGCACCTCTTCTGAGGGGTCTTTGGGAAAAAAAAACAATAAAAATATATAACATTAAATACATTGATATCTTCATCAGTTTGAGAACTTGTTCAGGAAAGGGCACAGAAGGGAATGCACTGATGGAACAGGTAACTACGAAAAGGTGAATAATCGAGTCGAGGGGAGTTAAACTTCTTGTGATTTATCCTGCATGGCGATGATTATGTCAATGAGTTAACTTCCCACAAAGTTATAATTACAATTATCTCCACAATTAAGAACATTCTTCTTTAGAGAAGGAAGTATTAACAACAATGTCTATAAAACAACAAGAGCAAAAATATATTTCAGTGAAACGTCCCGATCTTGGGGTTTATTGTGTTTGCACCCAGTGTGGTCACCCCAATTGTCCAAAGTATTGAAGAGTGCTTACCTGTTGAAGGTCCTGCATGTGGTATCACCTGTCAACACCTTGCTGTTTGTGCTGTTGCTGTTGCAGCCTGTGATCACAATGAGGGTTCTGTTTTTCCTGAAGCCACTCAACACCGTGCTGCTTCTGTTGTTGCTGTTGCTCCTTTCGACACTGTTGATGACCCTTAAGACGTTTAGACCCCATATGACCTTTTAAACTCTGATAGATCCTTTGACCCCAATGACATTTATACTCGCAGATCCTTTAGATCCGTGGAGACCCATTTCGATCCCTTATTTTTTGTTAGAGTCCGTATGACCTTTACACTGTTTGAACTGCTTCGACCCCTTTTGAACCCTTTACACAAACCACACAAACATCAAAATAGTCTTTTTGTGACACAGACTACTCTTCACAGCAGGTAATGTGCAAACTCGTCCCACCCAGAGGGTGGTTCACTGCTGGTAACCTTATCTGATCGAAAACTACTTGGAAAAACGACAACTAAAATGAAATCAGATTCCTGGAAGTTTTACAACACAAAATAGAGCCTCTCCCCCTCCTCCCCTGCGAACCTGGTGTTCCTGTCCTTAATTACAATCGTCATTGGAACAAAGATATTCATCGTCCCCGTCCTCACAATGACATTCGTCGTCTCCTTCGTCACAATCACATCCGTCACCATCGTCACAATCACATCCGTCATCTCCATCGTCGCAATCACATTCGTCGTCTCCATCGTCACAATCACATTCGTCGTCTCCATCGTCACAATCACATTCGTCATCTTCTGAATTCAATCTGTCGTCATCATCATCATCTTCCACATCTTTATCCTCCCCATCAGGCTCATCTTCTCCATCTACTTTCTTCTCCATTCTGTGAACACACAAGAAAAACCAGAACATTTCTCTGTGTAGGCAAATGTGTCAATCAGAGTACCACCAGATATATAAACTCCAATAACAACATATTCATCAGTACAGAGGTCCATCGGGATTATAGTTTGCTGTTCTTCATTGGAACATCAATAATAAAATGAAGACTTATGAAGAGCTTTACCGGAAACGTTTGTTCATCCATAAATAAATCGCACAAAGCGAGTTGATGATCAGTATCACCATGGAGATGATCCCTACAGCAAATTCAAATCTCCCCCAAAGCGACACGAGTTGTCCAACGTCCATCGGTCCGAAGATGGAACCTTCCCCAAAGATCTGTGGACACGGATATAACAAGGTTAATAAATTAATGTTATTTCAATGAAAACAGGAATCGATTTCCTTCATAACAATCCTTCAATGGGATCCATTCAAACTGAAGTTGAAACACGACGTTCTGACCACAGGTCCAGCAAACGGATCAAACATTCCAGAACAGGTGTGGTTTCCTTGTAACAAGATTAATTAGTACATTTGTTCACATTGTAATCAAACCGTCAATATTTCTTGAATATCACAATCTGCTCCGTTCCTATAACTTCCTCCTCATTCTCATCAATGGGATCTTTAAACCTTTACCCTCCGTCCACCAGGGACGGTCTTTCTCTTCGTGTCCCACTTACCTGGTAATTCTGATTTATAGCCCAGACTCCAGGACGCACTTTCAGATGCTCCGGAAACATGTCCTCTTGTAATTCTTTGAAAAAACTCAAGAGCACAACAAGGTACGACCACATCGTGGCAGCGAATGCGGCAGAATGGTCGAAATGTTGTAAAAGGTGAACACACAATGCGTCCCGCCGATGGTCTTTGTGACGCTGCATGCATTGTTGTCATGGTAACCCCGTTCGGTTCCAAACAAACCCATTTCAGTTTTCATTGTATCATCATCCCATGTATTATATGTAATTATATAATGGTTTGTAGTATTTGTGTGCAGGTTGGCCTGAAAATCGTTTTACCCCTCACCGGTAATAGTCCGAGTGTTGGCCAGAAAAGCGTGTGTTTGGGTCCGCACAATGTTTTTCTGCATTTTTGTGATCACCAGAACATCTGAATGAATATTCCGATTGATGCCACTCTGGCACCCTTGAGCATTTTTGTGGAAACCCATTAATGTGAAAATTAGCGGTGGCCATTTTCGAAATTATTATTTTTCTTAATATCTCCAAAAGTAAGCATCCAAATATCCTGGTTGAGGTGTCTGCACCCATGTTTTTAGGGTCACTCGTCATGATAACCCCACTTAGAATTGAACAACATTTAAGTTTAGCTCATTAATATGCAAATTAGCAGTCGCCATCATCAAAATAACAATTTTTCTTAATATCTCCACAAGTAAGTATCCAAACAGTCTGGTTGAGGTGTCCAACCCCATATTTTCAGGGTCACTGGTCATGATAAACCCACTTACAATTTGATAACATTTAAATTTAGCTCATTAATCTGCAAATTAGCAAAACCCTACCCCCTGAATTTGTCCACGCGGAATGGCGTTTTTGCAGTACAGTTAGACAACAACAACAACAACAACAACAACAACAACAACAACAAAACTGTTTGAAAATAACTTGCACAGAGCTGTTTATCCCCAGTACAGTTGTGAAGAAATGACTGACCTCAGAAGATCAACAGCCTGAACTGTTTCTGATCAAGTAACTCGAGGCTTGTAATGTAATGAAAGAAACATGGAGAACTGAGTTTTAAGTAAGAGTAATGTTTTCTGATACAGTAGAATCATCGATATTATTTGCAAGCAAGTTTTTTTTTATTATTATTTAACATGATCTGTCTGAAAACAACTGTGTATTTTATTGATTTTTAAAATTACACACGGTGGAACCTCTTTCCTGAGAATTTTTTTAAAATATGAACAAAGAAATTAAATGTTTACTGATGTTTATAATTACCTCTATTGTTACACGTTGAGGCTCCATCACCATGGGAGACTGTTTGTTTATTCAGTCCCTGAAATGCAACTAAAGCTGGAAAACCTCTGGTATCAGTTGGTCCAGACAGAGTGCGAAGTATCATCCGGTCAAGCAAAGCAAGACAAGATGGTATACATGAAGAGTTTGAACAGAGATTACAGGCAGACAAATCTATCGAGGTCAAATGTCATGAGACTGGGTCAACGTACACATCACGTTCACACATAGAAAGACACTTGAAACGAATGAGTAATATTTGTTTGGAAGATGCTTCAACAAGCAAAATAAGCCTCCGTTCAAAGACGACAGTATTTGACTTTAAAGAACATTGTATTTTTTGCGGAGAAAAGTGCATCATGGACTTTGATAAGAAGAATCCTAATCGTTGATGGCGAGTTCTCCTTTGTAGGACTGCAGATCGTGTTGATCGGACAACTTTCAAACAAACTATTCTAGATGTTACCGATTTCTGTCAGGAGGAAGAAGGACGCCAGGTCAAGATACGATTAATGGGCACAATCAGCGATCTTCATGCTGCTGATGCGAGATATCATGATGACTGCAGAAAGTCCTACATGACACCTCGTTCTGTTGCAGCAGCAGCACACAGTGGCAGAGAAACCCAGGACATTGAGCCAGCTGTGAGTTCTCCGGTGGTTCTATCAGGTTTTCCTTTGTCCTCGTCCCTGTTTCTTAAGCTTTTGTTTGTTGGATTTGCTTTACAAAGGTTTATGGTTTCTCTTTTTGAGTTTCAAAGCAAAATATATTTGATAACATCCGATTTCTAAACCATTTGCCGTATTAATGTATTTTGTAAATTTCCAAGCCAATTGTTTTTTCCATCCTTCACACGCAGCTGTTTGTCAACAATCATGTTTGTAAACATCTCCCTGAAACGTCTCCAGAAATATTACGTTTTCCAGTGAAACGACTCAAGTTTTCTGGGTTGTGTAGAGTTAGTACTGCAGTAACACACGGACTCCAACCTTCCGATATCAGCCAAGTGTGTGTGTGTGTGTGTGTGTGTGTGTGTGTGTGTGTGTGTGTGTTTGTGTTTGTATGTGTGTGTGTGTGTGTGTGTGTGTGTGTGTGTGTGTGTGTGTGTGTGTGTGTGTGTGTGTGTGTGTGTGTGTGTGTGTGTGTGTGTGTATGTGTGTGTATCTCTCTCTCCCCACCTCTACTATAACTCCCCTGTCTTCCTCCTCTCTGCTTCCCCTTCCCTGTCTCACCCCACACCTGCCTCATTTCAATCTCTCTCTCCCTCGATTTTTCTCCCTCCCTCCCCCCCTCCCTTTATTTACCCATCAGCAAAGCGACGAGTTGTGTTCACTTGCTCACAATCAAATTAGAAAATGAATCCCATCCCTAACCCTGATATTAAAACCCAAACCCTAATACCCCAAAACCAACCCCAATCTTTACACCCCAAACCTTACTCTAATCCCAAGATCATTAATCATTTTTACACAAATGTTTTTGAAAACAACTCAACGACTTATTATTTTTTAAACAGTTTAATAATTTGTTTTAAAGCAGTTTAATAAAAATACAAGGTCAATACAGTCTTTCCAAATTTCCTGAGTCTCTAAGGTAGAACTTGTATGTTAGGTCAAGGTAGAACTCGTTTTGTGGGTCAAGGTAGAACTCGGTTTATGGGTCAAGGTAGAACTCGGTTTGTGGGTCAAGGTGGAACTCGTTTTGTGGGTCAAGGTAGAACTCGGTTTGTGGGTCAAGGTAGAACTCGTTTTGTGGGTCAAGGTGGAACTCGTTTTGTGGGTCAAGGTGGAACTCGTTTTGTGGGTCAAGGTAGAACTCTGTTTGTGGGTCAAGGTGGAACTCGTTTTGTGGGTCAAGGTAGAACTCGTTTTGTGGGTCTCTGCACACACATCAGCTGAAGGAAGTGAAAACCACTGTAAATCACCACATTCATAACGTTCATCCTGATAATGCCTTCTCACACAATCCTGGAAACTCTGTATTCTCTCCATTACTTTCTGCATCTCAGTTCAATTTTCCTTTCCTTTTGCCTTCAATTTCACATCTTGATTTTCTTCATCACAAAGTCCCACTGGATTTTAATTAACGTTTTTCAAACAATTAGTTTTAATGCAGAAAAAGTTTATAATTGAAAAAATCTGCACTTACTACTCGTTGGTAAAGACGACGTTTCGGGGAGAATCCACTCGCCTTGGTCACGGCAGATAAGGAAATGAGGAAGAAGCTGGAAAACTGCCACGTGACATCCAACCTGCTTCAATTTAATTACAAACATTCATCGATTTAATTAATTTTATTGATCATCCAGTTGTACACAATGACTTGTATACGGATACATTAACACTCATGCCAGACTTTCACCAACTGGATGATCTGTTTGGTGCTTGTCTGGCCAAGAGAACAGCAAAATATTCATTTGTTCCGAACACTTCTGAGACACAGACAGAATGGGACACGATGGGGGTGAAGAACATGCAGTTTATACAAAGTTTGGAATAATTTGTAATGTAAGGCAAGAATCTTGGAAACTTACGTTCCAACCGGTAGGATGGTTTCATTCGAGGAGGTGGAGGGGAGTTAACGAGCACCTCTTCTGAGGGGTCTTTGGGAAAAAAAACAATAAAAATATATAACATTAAATACATTGATATCTTCATCAGTTTGATAACTTGTTCAGGAAAGGGCACAGAAGGGAATGCACTGATGGAACAGGTAACGATGAAAAGGTGAATAATCGAATCGAGGGGAGTTAAACTTCTTGTGATTTATCCTGCATCGCGATGACTATGTCAATAAGTTACCTTCCCACAAAGTTATAATTACAATTATCTCCACAATTAAGAACATTCTTCTTTAGAGAAGGAAGTATTAACAGCAATGTCTATAAAACAACAAGAGCCAAAATCTATTTCAGCCTAACGTCCCGATCTTGGGGTTTGTTGTGTTTGCACCCAGTGTGGTCACCCCAATTGTCCAAAGTATTGAAGAGTGCTTACCTGTTGAAGGTCCTGCATGTGGTATCACCTGTCAACACCGTGCTGCTTCTGTTGTTTCTGTTGCTCCTTTCGACACTGTTGATGACCCTTAAGACGTTTAGACCCCATATGACCTTTTAAACTCTGATAGATCCTTTGACCCCAATGACATTTATACCCGCAGATCCTTTAGATCCGTGGAGACCCATTTCGATCCCTTATTTTTTGTTAGAGCCCGTATGACCTTTACACTGTTTGAACTGCTTCGAACCCTTTAGAACCCTTTCCACAAACCACACAAACATCAAAATAGTCTTTTTGTGACACAGACTACTCTTTACAGCAGGTGATGTGCAAACTCGTCCCACCCAGAGGGTGGTTAACTGTGCTGGTAACCTCATCTGATCGAAAACTACTTGGAAAAACGACAACTAAAATGAAATCAGATTCCTGGAAGTTTTACAACACAAATAGAGTCTCTCCCCCTCCTCCCCTGCGAACCTGGTGTTCCTGTCCTCAATTACAATCATCATTGGAATAAAGACATTCATCGTCCCCGTCCTCACAATGACATCCGTCATCGTCATCGTCACAATCGCATCCGTTGTCATCATCGCAATCACATCTGTCACCATCGTCACAATCACATTCGTCGTCTCCATCGTTACAATCACATTCGTCGTCTCCATCGTCACAATCACATTCGTCATCTTCTGAATTCAATCTGTCGTCATCATCATCATCTTCCACATCTTTATCCTCCCCATCAGACTCATCTTCTCCATCTACTTTCTTCTCCTTTCTGTGAACACACAAGAAAAACCAGAACATTTCTCTGTGTAGCGCAAATGTGTCAATCAGAGTACCACCAGATATATATAAACTCCAATAACAACATATTCATCAGTACAGAGGTCCATCGGGATTATAGTTTGCTGTTCTTCATTGGAACATCAATAATAAAATGAAGACTTGTGAAGAGCTTTACCGGAACCGTTTGTTCATCCATAAATAAATCCCACAAAGCGAGTTGATGATCAGTATCACCATGGAGATGATCCCGACAGCAAATTCAAATCTCGCCCAAAGCGACACGATCTCTCCAACGTCCATCGGGCCGAAGATGGAACCTTCCCCAAAGATCTGTGGACACGGATATAACAAGGTTAATAAATTAATGTTATTTCAATGAAAACAGGAATCGATTTCCTTCATAACAATCCTTCAATGGGATCCATTCAAACTGAAGTTGAAACACGACGTTCTGACCACAGGTCCAGCAAACGGATCAAACATTCCAGAACAGGTGTGGTTTCCTTGTAACAAGATTTATTAGTACATTTGTTCACATTGTAATCAAACCGTCATTATTTCTTGAATATCACAATCTGCTCCGTTCCTATAACTTCCTTTTCATTCTCATCAATGGGATCTTTAAACCTTTACCCTCCGTCCATCAGGGACGGTCTTTCTCTTCGTGTCCCACTTACCTGGTAAGACTGATTTATAGCCCAGACTCCAGGACGCACTTTCAGATGCTCCGGAAACATGTCCTCTTGTAATTCTTTGAAAAAACTCAAGAGCACAACAAGGTACGACCACATCGTGGCAGCGAATGCGGCAGAATGGTCGAAATGTTGTAAAAGGTGAACACACAATGCGTCCCGCCGATGCTCTTTGTGACGCTGCAAGCATTGTTGTCATGGTAACCCTGTTTGGTTCCAAACAAACCCATTTCAGTTTTCATTGTATCATCATCCCATGTATTATTTGTAATTATATAATGCTTTGTAGTATTTGTGTACAGGTTGGCCTGAAAGTCGTTTTACCCCTCACCGGTAATAGTCTGAGTGTTGGCCAGAAAAGCGTGCGTTAGGGTCCGCACAATGTTTTTCTGCATTTTTGTGATCACCAGACCATCTGAATGAATATTCCGATTGATGCCACTCTGGCACCCTTGAGTATTTTTGTGGAAACCCATTAATATACAAATTAGCGGTGGCCATTTTCGAAATTATTATTTTTCTTCATATCTCCAATAGTAAGCATCCAAATATCCTGGTTGAGGTGTCTGCACCCATGTTTTTAGGGTCACTGGTCATGATAACCCCACTTAAAATTGAACAACATTGAAATTTAGCTCATTAATATGCAAATTAGCAGTCGCCATTATCAAAATAACAATTATTCTTAATATCTCCAGAAGTAAGCATCCAAACAGCCTGGTTGAGGTGTCCAAACCCATATTTTCAGGGTCACTGGTCATGATGAACCCACTTACAATTTGATAGCATTTAAATTTAGCTCATTAATATGCAAATTAGCAAAACCCTACCCCCTGAATTTGTCCACGCCAAATGGCGTTTTTGCAGTGCAGTTATACAACAACAACAACAACAACAACAACAAAACTGCTTGAAAATAACTTGCACAGAGCCGTTTATCCCCAGTACAGTAGTGAAGAAATGACTGACCTCAGAAGATCAACAGCATGAACTGTTTCTGATCAAGTAACTCGAGGCTTGTAATGGAATGAAAGAAACGTGGAGAACTGAGTTTTAAGTAAGAGTAATGTTTTCTGATACAGTAGAATCATCGATATTATTTGCAAGCAAGTTTTTTTTTTATTATCATTTAACATGATCTGTTTGAAAACAACTGTGTATTTTATTGATTTTTAAAAGTACACACGGTGGAACCTGTTTCCTGAGAATTTTTTTAAAATACGAACAAATAAATTAAATGTTTACTGATGTTTATAATTACCTCTATTGTTACACGTTGAGGCTCCATCACCATGGGAGACTGTTTGTTTCTTCAGTCCCTGAAATGCCACTAAAGCTGGAAAACCTCTGGTATCAGTTGGTCCAGACAGAGTGCGAAGTATCATCCGGTCAAGCAAAGCAAGACAAGATGGAATACATGAAGAGCTTGAACAGAGATTACAGGCAGACAAATCTATCGAGCTCAAATGTCATGAGACTGGGTCAACGTACACATCACGCTCACACATAGAAAGACACTTGAAACGAATGAGTAATATTTGTTTGGAAGATGCTTCAACAAGCAAAATAAACCTCCGTTCAAAGACGACAGTATTTGATTTTAAAGAACATTGTATTTTTTGCGGAGAAAAGTGCATCATGGACTTTGATAAGAAGAATCCTAATCGTTGGCGGCAAGTTCTCCTTTGTAGGACTGCAGATCGTGTTGATCGGACAACTTTCAAACAAACTATTCTAGATGTTACCGATTTCCGCCAGGATGAAGAAGGATGCCAGGTCAAGATACGATTAATGGGCACAATCAGCGATCTTCATGCTGCTGATGTGAGATATCACGATGACTGCAGAAAGTCCTACATGACACCTCGTTCTGTTGCAGCAGCAGCACACAGTGGCAGAGAAACCCAGGACATTGAGCCACCTGTGAGTTCTCCGGTGGTTCTATCAGGTTTTCCTTTGTCCTCGTCCCTATTTCTTAAGCTTTTGTTTGTTGGATTTGCTTTACAAAGGTTTATGGTTTCTCTTTTTGAGCTTCAAAGCAAAATATTGTTGTGGTTACCAGATTCGCAAACCACCATTCAGGTCCCTTAGGTGAGGTATCTCGGTAAGTGCATGTGTAGTTAGGCCCAAACCCGTTGTCTAGTGGGAATACATGTCATTTATACGTGCTGCGACTCTTCAGGATAGCCGTTTTTCTTTTACTATCTTTATTTTGGACCAACCGCCATGATTACCATCACAACCACAACATCAACCACCAACCACAACGCCGCTTCACCACAACCGCCACGACCTTCCCGTCACACCTCGCAACCGTAGCATCGCCACCGTTCTTGCCCCGCTGTGGGTACCGGTGTTGGACTCATGCAGAACGCGCGTCGAACAGCGTGTACAAAATCACGGATTTTGTGCTTCAAAAACGGATCAAAAACGACACACGCCCACTTTTTGCCGTCCAATCGGTGAGCGAGGGGCGATTTGGCCCTGCCTCCAGAACGATCGATATATGCAAATTTGTGGATCAAAAAGCCTTCACGCCCACTTTTTCTCGGGCCAATGGGGAGCGAGGTGAAAGGTCAAAGGGAGGGGGTCAAAGGCGAAGCTACGGGGGGGGGGGGATAAAAGGATGGTGTCAGTCAGTCAGTCAGTCAGTCAGTCAGTCAGTCAGTCAGTCAGTCAGTCAGTCAGTAGAACGAGAACGAGAACGAGAACGAGAACGAGAACGAAAAGGAGAACGAGAAGGAGTCGGAACGGAGGGGACGAGTGTGGAAGTCTGGAGCCCGAAGCCTGCAGTGGCTGGAGAAGCTGAAGAGAGTCGGACGAGGGGGTGCTCGCATCGGTGCCAGGAGCTGCACGCCCGAGGGAGGCCGGCAGCGCGACCTGGCCGAGGTGGAGACGCACACCAGGGATAATAAAGATCCTCTATACCCCGAGCATCAGCAACCCCCTCCTGTTTCCCCCCGCGCTGAGATAGTGCGACCAAGGGGGCCCCGTTCCCACCCCCTATCAGACACCGTCCACGAGGCCCGCGGGTTGCGGGGCCATCGCCGCTCCGCGTCTCATCACCAGACGGGTAGGCGCGACCCGGTCTCGGCCTCAGGCCCGCCTCATTCTTGGGGATATTCTTTCCTTGGTTTTGGGTATGTGTTGTCGGCGCCGTCTGTGAAGTAGAATTGTATAAGTGTTGCCGTGTGCTCGGTAGTCGGTATTAGCTCTGCACTGTGTTTTCACTTTTATGTTTGCTTTTTGTGTAAATGGAATTGTGTTTTCTTTTTTTTGTGTGCTTTTGGTGGAATTGAATTTGTGTGCTTCCCGTGTGCCGCGAATAAATGTGCTTTATTGTTGAACTGTTCTCCCGCTTCGCTTCGTCTTTTTCTCCCATTGAATCCTCATCTTGCTTCACGTAAAGGGTTGGTCGTGGGCTGAATACGCCCGATAATTAATCGAACCGTCGAGGTCGACGAATAACACCGCTCGGTTATCCCGATAGTACGGAACGGGTCGCTTAAGTGGCCCGTGTCCGAAGTCGACCTGCGGCGAGGTGCGATCGCCCGGTCTACCCTCCGCGTGGGTACTTAGGTAGGTCGGGTCGGCGAGCAACCCTATCCCACGCGGGGGCTGATTGGCTCGATCGCGGTGAGACCGAAAGGTCCACCCGTGACTGGTTCCCGGCGTTAGTCCGAGAGGGTCACGACTGGATTGTCCGTCCGGTGGGCGACGTGCCGCGATTCGAGTTACGTGGCCGTCGCACGCCGGCGGGCGCGAATCCGCGACACTGGTGTCAGGAGTGGGATACAAATTCATCGCCCTCCTCGCGGCACTGGTATTGGAGAGCGGGACAACAGGCTCTCCTGTCTCCAGCGAAATTCACGGGAATCGGTCCAGGGGTGAGAGAAGCGACCCCCGATTCCCTCCAAATTACGAGCGAGCGAAATTAACCCTTCACGAGAAGCAAGATGGCGTCTCAAGGCGAGCGGGTGCCGGGTGGATTAGGTATGTGTAATAGTAATGTAGAATCCATGGCTCAGGACGAGATCACCGTGCAAGAGAAACCCGTACCAGAAGGTTGGGAAAGGCATCGATGCCGTTCATCTGGTCGGTTTTTTTTATTATAACTCCACCACTAAATGTAGTCAGTGGGAGTGGCCAGGGCAGGTGACAATGCGGCAGATTATGGAACTCGCGCAGAGCATAAAGGACAAACTGGATTACTGGAATGCCGGAATAGAAAAAATGAACGAAAAGTTGGATGCGAATACACAGCAAATGAGGGAAGAAACGAAAAAGCTGCGGGGTGAGACGCAGAACATGGGCCGATGCCTGCAGGCGGGCATGAAGGCCGTGAGCAGGGAACTTAAAATGGCGACTCCACGTGTCGGAACAAACGAGCTGGAAGGGGGTGCAACGGCTGACAGGCCCGCGGTGGAGGCGGGTAAGGAAAAAGTAATTCGGGAGACAAGAGACGAGGTGAAAGTAATTGCGAGGGAGAGAAAAGAACAATTAATACGGAGAGCAAGGATGAGGTACGCGGAGATCGTGAAAGAGCAAGGAGTGAAAAACAGGGAAGGACGGGAGCGACTTAAAGAGAAAGCAAGGTTGACCTACTTAAAGATAAGGGAAAGACGCCAGAAAGAAGCGGAGACCAATAAACACGATGAAGACGGGGTAAGTGACGCGCACACACACACAGAGGTAGTGGAGGATAATGGGGGTGAGCTGGCGGACTGGGTAGAGACCCAGTGCGAGCACCTGGATGGCCTCCTCCAGGAACGAGGGGAGGGAGTATGCCCCCTTGAGGTGAGTCACGACCAGGTGAGTTCGGTCGTGCTTTGCGAGGTTGAGGGGAGGAGTGCTGTGGACAGGTGCACGGAGAGCTTGGGGGGTATAGAGGCCCCGGAGACCCTTGTGGAGACACAAATCCCCAGTGTGGTTGTCCCTGTGTGTGTGGTGCAAGGTGTGAGTGCGTCCCCGTGTGTGGAAGCGACCCCGTGTGTGAGTGGTGTGGTGTGGTGGCGATGGTGCCAGAGTACGTGCTTCCCAGCACGCCGTGCGTGGGTGAGGCACCGTGTGTGAGTGAGGCCGTGTGTGTGAGTGAAACGGCCAGTGTGAGTGAGGCACCGCGGGTTAGTGCCCCTGCGTGTGTGGGTGAGGCACCGTGTGTGGATGAGGCACCGCGGTTGAGTGCCCCCGCGTGTATGAGTGAGGCACGGTGTGTGGATGAGGCACCGTGTGTGGAAGAGGCCGTGTGTGTGGATGAAACGGCCAGTGTGAGTGAGGCACCGCGGGTGAGTGCCCCCGCGTGTATGAGTGAGGCACGGTGTGTGGATGAGGAACCGCGGTTGAGTGCCCCCGCGTGTGTGGATGAGGGACGGAGTGCGAGTGAGGAACCGCGGGTGAGTGCCCCCGCACGCGTGAGTGAACGGCCGTGTGCAAGGTCGCTGTGTGCAAGGGAGACCGTGTGTGTGAGAGAGCGGTATGAGAGGGAGATGTCGGTTGGCATGCGGGAGCACGCAGCCGCGTCTCCCCGTGTGAATGTGATGGAGTGGACTGTGTGCGTCGTAACACGCAGGTATGCGTGTGTGGAATGGAGACGGAGACGGCGACATGCGAGTCAAGAAAGCCGTGTAGCGGCTGTAGCTGTTTCGGGGACCGTGCCGGGTTCGCCCAGCAGTGAGCACGCGGTTCGTGCTGTGCAACGCACGAGACCACCACGTGCTCGCTTGCGAGAGTGAAGTCCTGGTCCGGAAACGCACGCGGTGGATTTGCCGATCCCGCGGACGGACAAAGTTTAGGCAGGTAAATGGATTTGGACCGGACGGGTTCTCCACGCGATCGTGTGTGTTCAGCTCCAACGGGCAAAGCACATGTGTTCGCGTGGGAAACCCCTCGAGACGTGGGGCTTGTGTTTTTTTTTGCGCACGGTGACGTCATGGCTGCACGTGTGGTTGGAATCCGGCAGGAGGGGTATCTCTGCCGGATGGCACCGTCCAAGGAGGGACGAGGAACACGTGCAGCTGCATGACGTCACGGACAGGTGCAAAGTGCGCGAGCTCTGAGTTGCCGCGCAGGTGCTGCGCATGGAAAAGAAAAAAAAAAAAAAAAGCAAGCCTCACTTTCGGGTGTACAGGATTCCTGGGCAAGGGGTGAAAGACCCCCTTACCTGGGCACAGGATGGAAACTAGTTAGGGGGAAGGGTTAGCTTAGTGAGACCGACTCCATGGGGCAGGGGTAAGTCCTCATGGAGTCCGTGGAATGGATTAGGTAGAGGGATTTAGGTGAGCTTTAGGTTGGGAAATAAAATGGGACATTTTGAGACAGTGACAGACTTTGGATGTGTAGAGGGGACGTAGTTTAGCTACGTAGTGTTAAAAGGAACGTGCTGTAGTTTAAGGGATGACGTGGGAGCACGAGTTAGTTAGGGGATGTAGTTAGAAGGATGGCAGAGTTCAGCGGTGAGTGTGTTGAAGAGTTGGTGAGTGAAGTGGAAGCATGTGCTTGATGAGTGAGTGAGGCCAGCGGGTCTGTGTGAGTGGAGCAAGTCTGGAATGCATGGTGCGATGAGTGATTGGGGGGGAGGAGTGACTCCCGCCCAAGGGACCCCGGGGTCAGAGTAAAGTGAGTTAGCTGGGTTAGTCAAATTAACAAAAATGGAGGTCGTTTTGCTGTTGGTGGGAGTGTAGGCTCGAAACCCATTTGGAGGGGTGCAGGAGCCCTGTTGACGGGCTTGGGAGCGTGGCTGCGAAAGGTGAGTATCGCTGAGTGGGTACCCCGGGCACCAGGCTAGTCGGCCGCGGTAGGCCAAGGGCCCATGGGGGGCCGGGATAGAGTAGTGGGCACGGGTGCGCCTGCTTGGTGCGGGGGCCCGGGGCGCCATTAGCCGCGTGGGCAGTGTTGTGGGCACGGGTGACCCTCGGAAAGGGGCGCCGGGAGGCCGGCCTGCCACGTGTGCGTTTCAGGGGAGGTGCCATGGGGGGCACTCCCCGGTGTTAGGGAGCTGGTAGGCTCGGAGGCAGTGTAGTGCCCGGGGGTGCCATAGCGGGAGAATCGGCAGAGGGTCGTGCCTGCCAAAGGGAGCCACGTGTCCCAGCCAGGAGACCGTGTGAGGGCACGGAGAGAAAATTGGGGGGGCGAGGCCCGAAATTGTGAGGACACCAACACAGGCGACGGGAATCTGGGTTGTTAGAACCAATAGTTTAAGCGAGAGGCGCTTGTTGAAAGCCCCGGGGTAGTTTAACAGTTAAATGGTTGGGGTAGATTAGGAGATGTACCCCTCCACACCATCCATCCCCTCGCTGTCGTTGTGGGCCGCTGGACCCACTTTGGGTTAGATCGCCGAACTCTGGGGAGGCCATTCTGAGGCTTCGTTGGGCCTCGACACAGGACGTTAGCTCTCCCTTGTTCCCCTCCGGGAAGGGAACATAGGGGTTGGGAGTAGGCTAGGTGACAGGATAGGTTAGCCGAACAAGGACGATAAAGGGGGTTAGGGGACGATTTATAGTAGGGAAGTAAAAATAAAAACAACAAAAAAATAAGTTGGGGCTAAATTGGGGTTTGACAAATTAAGGGAGTGGGTATGTACAGTGACAGGCAAAGGCGATAGGTTGGGAGGGAAACAGGTAGGTAGGTCCGAGCCCGCCTTCCAAGTGGCCAGCACCACCGCACTCCCTCCACCAACCTCCACTGAACGGCAAAGGCTGGCCAGCTTCATCTGCTGGCTGTTTTTCTTCGAGGCCTGTGCCGGCCAGTTCATCTGCTGGCTGTTTTTCTTCGAGGCTTGTGCCGGCCAGTTCATCTGCCGGCTGTGTTTGCCTGCAACGGTCTTCTTCTGCGGGCTGTGTTTGCCTGCAGCGGCCTTCTTCTGCGGGCTGTGTGTTGCCTGCACCTTTGCCATGCCATGCCCACTGCCCATGTTCACCAGCCCTGTTCAATTTTTGCTTTGCCCCCCCCCCCCTGTTCATTTCCATGTGCGCCAGGATCAAGGCAACAGTTTGCAAGCTGCGAGAACTGCCCTGTTGGCAGCTACAACACGGGCCTGCAGTGGCGGCCCGTGCACCGTGTTTGCGTCCATCCATTCATCCATCCATTCGTTGTGCTCATTGCGTGTGCCACTTGAGCTGGCACGGAGACTGCGTTTGTGCAGCCCATGCACCGTTGTGGTTCACTGCGTTCAGTTCAAAAGGGAAGGCCTTGGACTGCGTGTGAGCAGCCAGCCACGTTCCCTGTCACCTGCATTGTTTGAGTCAGAGACTGCATGTGGGCAGCCTGGCTCCCTGCTAACTGCTTTCTTTTTGCAGAGTTCGATGATCCTGGGCCATGGTTTAGTGTAAAATTTGTAAGTTAAGGTTAAGATGTACTGTACATATGAGTGCGCCCCCGGCATGTATGTCTTAGCGCCGGCAATTTTATTTAAGTCGTCCGTGTGAGTGAGTTTGTTTAGATAGTTACGCAGCCCTTAGGTTATTTATTTTGGGGACACGAATACCATGAATGTCGCACTCAGGGATCCGTAGGTAAAATGTACTAGGGGAAAACTACACATGATGGCACACGAAAATTTGACGACTCGGGACGAGTCTGTAAAAAGGGAAGGGGGTAGTGTTGTGGTTACCAGATTCGCAAACCACCATTCAGGTCCCTTAGGTGAGGTATCTCGGTAAGTGCATGTGTAGTTAGGCCCAAACCCGTTGTCTAGTGGGAATACATGTCATTTATACGTGCTGCGACTCTTCAGGATAGCCGTTTTTCTTTTACTATCTTTATTTTGGACCAACCGCCATGATTACCATCACAACCACAACATCAACCACCAACCACAACGCCGCTTCACCACAACCGCCACGACCTTCCCATCACACCTCGCAACCGTAGCATCGCCACCGTTCTTGCCCCGCTGTGGGTACCGGTGTTGGACTCATGCAGAACGCGCGTCGAACAGCGTGTACAAAATCACGGATTTTGTGCTTCAAAAACGGATCAAAAACGACACACGCCCACTTTTTGCCGTCCAATCGGTGAGCGAGGGGCGATTTGGCCCCGCCTCCAGAACGATCGATATATGCAAATTTGTGGATCAAAAAGCCTTCACGCCCACTTTTTCTCGGGCCAATGGGGAGCGAGGTGAAAGGTCAAAGGGAGGGGGTCAAAGGCGAAGCTACGGGGGGGGGATAAAAGGACGGTGTTCGTCAGTCAGGAGAACGAGAACGAGAACGAGAAGGAGTCGGAACGGAGGGGACGAGTGTGGAAGTCTGGAGCCCGAAGCCTGCAGTGGCTGGAGAAGCTGAAGAGAGTCGGACGAGGGGGTGCTCGCGTCGGTGCCAGGAGCTGCACGCCCGAGGGAGGCCGGCAGCGCGACCTGGCCGAGGTGGAGACGCACACCAGGGATAATAAAGATCCTCTATACCCCGAGCATCAGCAACCCCCTCCTGTTTCCCCCCGCGCTGAGATAGTGCGACCAAGGGGGCCCCGTTCCCACCCCCTATCAGACACCGTCCACGAGGCCCGCGGGTTGCGGGGCCATCGCCGCTCCGCGTCTCATCACCAGACGGGTAGGCGCGACCCGGTCTCGGCCTCAGGCCCGCCTCATTCTTGGGGATATTCTTTCCTTGGTTTTGGGTATGTGTTGTCGGCGCCGTCTGTGAAGTAGAATTGTATAAGTGTTGCCGTGTGCTCGGTAGTCGGTATTAGCTCTGCACTGTGTTTTCACTTTTATGTTTGCTTTTTGTGTAAATGGAATTGTGTTTTCTTTTTTTTGTGTGCTTTTGGTGGAATTGAATTTGTGTGCTTCCCGTGTGCCGCGAATAAATGTGCTTTATTGTTGAACTGTTCTCCCGCTTCGCTTCGTCTTTTTCTCCCATTGAATCCTCATCTTGCTTCACGTAAAGGGTTGGTAGTGGGCTGAATACGCCCGATAATTAATCGAACCGTCGAGGTCGACGAATAACACCGCTCGGTTATCCCGATAGTACGGAACGGGTCGCTTAAGTGGCCCGTGTCCGAAGTCGACCTGCGGCGAGGTGCGATCGCCCGGTCTACCCTCCGCGTGGGTACTTAGGTAGGTCGAATTCGGCGAGCAACCCTATCCCACGCGGGGGCTGATTGGCTCGATCGCGGTGAGACCGAAAGGTCCACCCGTGAATGGTTCCCGGCGTTAGTCCGAGAGGGTCACGACTGGATTGTCCGTCCGGTGGGCGACGTGCCGCGATTCGAGTTACGTGGCCGTCGCACGCCGGCGGGCGCGAATCCGCGACAATATATTTGATAACGTCCGATTTCTAAACCATTTGCCATATTAATGTATTTTGTAAATTTCCAAGCCAATTGTTTTTTCCATCCTTCACACGCAGCTGTTTGTAAACAATCATGTTTGTGAACATCTCCCTGAAACGTCTCCAGAAATATAACGTTTTCCAGTGAAAGCGACTCAAGTTTTCTGGGTTGTGTAGAGTTAGTACTGCAGTAACACACGGACTCCAACCTTCCGATATCAGTCAAGTGTGTGTGTGTGTGTGTGTGTGTGTGTGTGTGTATGTGTGTGTGTGTGTGTTTGTGTGTGTGTATGTGTGTGTGTGTGTGTGTTTGTATGTGTATGTGTGTGTATATGTGTGTATGTGTGTGTATGTGTGTGTATGTATGTGTGTGTGTGTGTGTATGTGTGTGTGTGTGTGTTTGTGTTTGTGTTTGTGTTTGTGTTTGTGTTTGTGTGTGTATGTGTGTGTATATGTATGTGTGTGTGTGTGTGTGTATGTGTGTGTATATGTATGTGTGTGTGTGTGTGTGTGTGTGTGTGTGTGTGTGTATATGTATGTGTGTGTGTGTGTGTGTGTGTGTGTGTGTGTGTGTGTGTCTCTCTCTCACGCACCCTCCCTCCTGTAGTGAATAGCAATGTTTGGTGAGGTGTCGCTCTCCCCACCTCCACCATAACTCCCGTGTCTTCCTCCTCTCTGCCTCCCCTTCCCTGTCTCACCCGTCCCCCTGCCTCATTTCAATCTCTCTCTCCCTCCCTTCCCCCCCCCCCCACTTTATTGACCCATCAGCAAAGTGTCGGGTTGTGTTCACTTGCTCACAATCAAATAAGAAAATGAATCCCATCCCTAACCCTGATATTAAAACCCAAACCCTAATACCCCAAACCCAACCCCAATCTTTACACCCCAAACCTTACTCTCATCCCAAGATCATTAATCATTTTTACACAAATGTTTTTGAAAACAACTCAACGATTTATTATTTTTTAAACAGTTTAATAATTTGTTTTAAAGCAGTTTAATAAAAATACAAGGTCAATACAGTCTTTCCAAATTTTCTGAGTCTCTGAGGTAGAACTTGTATGTTGGGTCAAGGTGGAACTCGTTTTGTGGGTGAAGGGAGAACCCGTTTTGTGGGTGAAGGTAGAACTCGGTTTGTGGGTCTCTGCACACACATCATCTGAAGGAAGTGAAAACCACTGTAAATCACCACATTCATAATGTTCATCCTGATAATGCCTTCTCACACAATCCTGGAAACTCGTTATTCTCTCCATTACTTTCTGCATCTCAGTTCAATTTTCCTTTCCTTTTGCCTTCAATTTCACATCTTCATTTTCTTCATCCCAAAGTCCCACTGGATTTTAATTAACGTTTTTCAAACAATTAATTTTAATGCAGAAAAAGTTTATAATTGAAAAAATCTGCACTTACTACTCGTCGGTAAAGGCGACGTTTCGGGGAGAATCCACTCGTCTTGGTCACGGCAGATGAGGAAATGAGGAAGAAGCTGGAAAACTGCCATGTGACATCCAACCTGCTCAATTTAATTACAAACATTCATCGATTTAATTAATTTTAATGATCATCCAGTTGTACACAATGACTTGTATACGGATACATTAACACTCATGCCAGACTTTCACCAACTGGATGATCCGTTTGGTGCTTGTCTGGCCAAGAGAACAGCAAAACATTCGTTTGTTCCGAACACTTCTGAGACACAGACAGAATGGGACACGATGGGGGTGAAGAACATGCAGTTTATACAAAGTTTGGAATAATTTGTAATGTAAGGCAAGAATCTTGGAAACTTACGTTCCAACCGGTAGGATGGTTTCATTCGAGGGGGTGGAGGGGAGTTAACGAGCACCTCTTCTGAGGGGTCTTTGGGAAAAAAACAACAATAAAAATATATAACATTAAACACATTGATATCTTCATCAGTTTGATAACTTGTTCAGGAAAGGGCACAGAAGGGAATGTACTGATGGAACAGGTAACGACGAAAAGGTGAATAATCCAGTCGAGGGGAGTTAAACTACTTGTGATTTATCCTGCATCGCGATGACTATGTCAATAAGTTACCTTCCCACAAAGTTATAATTACAATTATCTCCACAATTAAGAACATTCTTCTTTAGAGAAGGAAGTATTAACAGCAATGTCTATAAAACAACAAGAGCCAAAATGTATTTCAGCTAAACGTCCCGATCTTGGGGTTTGTTGTGTTTGCACCCAGTGTGGTCACCCCAATTGGCCAAAGTATTGAAGAGTGCTTACCTGTTGAAGGTCCTGCATGTGGTATCACCTGTCAACACCTTGCTGTTTGTGCTGTTGCTGTTGCAGCCTGTGATCACAATGAGGGTTCTGCTTTTCCTGCAGCCACTCAACACCGTGATGCTTCTGTTGTTGCTGTTGCTCCTTTCGACACTGTTGATGACCCTTAAGACGTTTAGACCCCATATGACCTTTTAAACTCTGATAGATCCTTTGTCTCCAATGACATTTATACCCGCAGATCCGTTAGATCCATGGAGACCCATTTCGATCCCTTATTTTTTGTTAGAGTCCGTATGACCTTTACACCGTTTGAACTGCTTCGACCCCTTTAAAACCCTTTAGACAAACCACACAAACATCAAAATAGTCTTTTTGTGACACAGACTACTCTTTTCAGCAGGTGATGTGCAAACTCGTCCCACCCAGAGGGTGGTTAACTGCCGGTAACCTTATCTGATCGAAAACTACTTGGAAAAACGACAACTAAAATGAAATCAGATTCCTGGAAGTTTTACAACACAAAATAGAGTCTCTCCCCCTCCTCCCCTGCGAACCTGGTGTTCCTGTCCTTAATTACAATCGTCATTGGAACAAAGATATTCATCGTCCCCGTCCTCACAATGACATTCGTCGTCTCCATCGTCGCAATCACATTCGTCGTCTCCATCGTCACAATCACATTCGTCGTCTCCATCGTCACAATCACATCCGTCACCATCGTCACAATCACATCCGTCACCATCGTCACAATCACATCCGTCGTCTCCATCGTCACAATCACATTCGTCATCTTCTGAATTCAATCTGTCGTCATCATCATCATCTTCCACATCTTTATCCTCCCCATCAGGCTCATCTTCTCCATTTACTTTCTTCTCCTTTCTGTGAACACACAAGAAAAACCAGAACATTTCTCTGTGTAGGCAAATGTGTCAATCAGAGTACCACCAGATATATAAACTCCAATAACAACATATTCATCAGTACAGAGGTCCATCGGGATTATCGTTTGCTGTTCTTCATTGGAACATCAATAATAAAATGAAGATTTGTGAAGAGCTTTACCAGAACCGTTTGTTCATCCATAAATAAATCGCACAAAGCGAGTTGATGATCAGTATCACCATGGAGATAATCCCTACAGCAAATTCAAATCTCGCCCAAAGCGACAGGATCTCTCCAACGTCCATCGGGCCGAAGATGGAACCTTCCCCAAAGATCTGTGGACACGGATATAACAAGGTTAATAAATTAATGTTATTTCAATGAAAACAGAATCGATTTCCTTCATAACAATCCTTCAATGGGATCCTTTCAAACTGAAGTTGAAACACGACGTTCTGACCACAGGTCCAGCAAACGGATCAAACATTCCAGAACAGGTGTGGTTTCCTTGTAACAAGATTTATTAGTACATTTGTTCACATCGTAATCAAACCGTCATTATTTCTTGAATATCACAATCTGCTCCGTTCCGAGAACCTCCTTTTCATTCTCATCAATGGGATCTTTAAACCTTTACCCTCCGTCCATCAGGGACGGTCTTTCTCTTCGTGTCCCACTTACCTGGTAAGACTGATTTATAGCCCAGACTCCAGGACGCACTTTCAGGTGCTCCGGAAACATGTCCTCTTGTAATTCTTTGAAAAAACTCAAGAGCACAACAAGGTACGACCACATCGTGGCAGCGAATGCGGCAGAATGGTCGAAATGTTGTAAAAGGTGAACACACAATGCGTCCCGCCGATGGTCTTTGTGACGCTGCAAGCATTGTTGTCATGGTAACCCCGTTTGGTTTCAAACAAACCCATTTCAGTTTTCATTGTATCATCATCCCATGTATTATTTGTAATTATATAATGGTTTGTAGTATTTGTGTGCAGGTTGGCCTGAAAGTCGTTTTACCCCTCACCAGTAATAGTCCGAGTGTTGGCCAGAAAAGCGTGCGTTAGGGTCCGCACAATGTTTTTCTGCATTTTTGTGATCACCAGACCATCTCAATCAATATTCCGATTGATGCCACTCTGGCACCCTTGAGCATTTTTGTGGAAACCCATTAATATACAAATTAGCGATGGCTAATTTTCCAAATTACTATTTTTCTTAATATCTCCAAAAGTAAGCATCCAAATATCCTGGTTGAGGTGTCTGCACCCATGTTTTTAGGGTCACTCGTCATGATAACCCCACTTAAAATTGAACAACATTTAAATTTAGCTCATTAATATGCAAATTAGCAGTCGCCATTATCAAAATAACAATTTTTCTTAATATCTCCAGAAGTAAGCATCCAAACAGTCTGGTTGAGGTGTCCAAACCCATATTTTCAGGGTCACTGGTCATGATAACCCCACTTTCAATTTGATAACATTTAAATTTAGCTCATTAATCTGCAAATTAGCAAAACCCTACCCCCTGAATTTGTCCGCGCGGAATGGCGTTTTTGCAGTACACTTGTACAACAACAACAACAACAACAACAACAACAACAACAACAACAACAACAACAACAACAACAACAACAAAACTGCTTGAAAATAACTTGCGCACAGCTGTTTATCCCCAGTACAGTTGTAAAGAAATGACTGACCTCAGAAGATCAACAGCATGAACTGTTTCTGATCAAGTAACTCGAGGCTTGTAATGTAATGAAAGAAACATGGAGAACTGAGTTTTAAGTAAGAGTAATGTTTTCTGATACAGTAGAATCATCGATATTATTTGCAAGCAAGTTTTTTTTTATTATTATTTAACATGATCTGTCTGAAAACAACTGTGTATTTTATTGATTTTTAAAAGTACACACGGTGGAACCTGTTTCCTGAGAATTTTTTTAAAATCCGAACAAATAAATTAAATGTTTACTGATGTTTATAATTACCTCTATTGTTACACGTTGAGGCTCCATCACCATGGGAGACTGTTTGTTTCTTCAGTCCCTGAAATGCAACTAAAGCTGGAAAACCTCTGGTATCAGTTGGTCCAGACAGAGTACGAAGTATCATCTGGTCAAGCAAAGCAAGACAAGATGGTATATGTGGTGAATCGAAGGTCGTGACGTGTGATCACATGTTGCCCGGCTCGAGCACAGAAGAGATAAAGCTGAGGTTCGGCTCGGCCGCGGGGTTTTGTCCCTGGGGCATTGTCGTTGTATGTCGCCGGCTCACTTGGTGCTCATTGAATGGTGAGAATCGATATATAATACTGATTTATTTTGCGGTGATTAGTTGCGCGTGTGTACCTTACTGATTGTACTCCATACTGCGTTTGTATTTCCTGGTGTGCCCGTAGAAGCGGCTTCAATCAAATGGAATAAAGCCTAAACTCTGAAGGTTCTTCTCTCGTCTTCACTTCATTTTATTCCATTTGGTTTTCTCGGCTCTCTCAACCATCGATGGACAAGATCTACAAACCAGAGAGGTTCGACGCAGACCCAAACGCGACTGACGCAGAAATGAAATGGTCGCATTGGTTCTGTTCCTTCTCACACTATCTGACCATCATCGAAGAGGGAGCTGACAAATTTGCCGCTCTCGTGAATCATGTCTCGCCCAGCGTGTACAGGCTCTTCTCGGAGTGCGACACTTACGAAGCAGCGATCGACGTGCTGCAGGCGCTCTACGTGAACCGCAAGAACGAGGTATACATACGACATCTTCTCAACACACGCAGGCAAGCTGCCGGGGAGACAATCGATCAGTTCCTGCAAGCTCTGAATCAGCTGGGAAAAGACTGCAGCTTCCGGGCCGTAAGCGCCGAGGAACACCGAAAGGAAGCGACACGGGAGGCATTCATCCAAGGACTCAGATCAGCCCACATACGGCAACGCTTACTAGAGAAAGCGCAACCCACTCTTGACAAGGTAGTCGATCAGGCTGGAGCGATGGATACGGCACAGCAGCAATCTGAGTCATTTGGGACACCGATGCTGCTAATGAACGCTGCTACGATGGGAACCCAAGGAACCCCACTGGCACAGACACAGCCAGACATAGGGGATGGAGAAACACCCGAGGAGCTGGATACCCAGGCCACGTCAAACTCCTCAGCAACTGCTCCGGTTGGTAAATGCTTCTTTTGTGGGTACAAAAGGCACCGCCGCCAAAAATGCCCCGCCAGAGATGCCACATGCATGAACTGTGACAAGAAAGGGCATTATGCCAGGGTATGTAAATCTACTCTAAGGAGAAATAAACCCACTTCTGCGGCTCTCTACTCACAAAATAAATAAACTGCAGCCTCCCCGGGGAATCTATCCAAGGCTATCATCAACGTACGAATTAACTGGCATATGACTGAGGCACTGATTGATACCAGTAGCTCTGAAAGTTTCGTCAACAGCTCGCTAGTGAAAGGCAGGAAATGGATAATCCACCCGACTGACAATACGGTATGCATGGCCGCCACCTCACTACAATCCCGCGTACGAGGGTACTGCAAAGTCGAATTGGACGTAAAAGGGTGCAGGCATCGGGATGGAAGGGTACTGGTGCTTCGTGATTTGTGCGCAGACGTAATTCTGGGTCATAATGTCCTCAAGCAGCACACGAGCGTCGAAATACCCTTTGGAGGAAGCAAACCTCGTCTAATTTTAAATGCTTTGACCACCGCGGAGGTAACGTCCCCCCAGCTGTTCGCTAACTTGTCGCCGGTCTCCAAACCGATAGCGATCAAATCGCGGCGATATACCACTGCTGACATGAATTTCATCACTTCAGAAACCAAGCGATTACTGGAAGAAGGAATTATAGAACCGAGCGAATCGCCATGGCGCGCACAGGTGTTGGTAACCAGCAGTCAGAACCATAAGAAACGAATGGTTGTCGATTATTCCCAAACGGTCAATCGCTTTACCCAACTCGATGCCTACCCCCTGCCGCGCATAGACGAGATGGTCGAACGCGTGGCCAATTATAAGGTATTCAGCACCATCGACTTGCGAAGCGCCTACCATCAAATTCCCATCCGAGAGGAAGACAAACCTTACACCGCATTCCAGGCAGGGAGGCACCTCTACCAATTCAGGAGGATACCATTCGGTGTCACGAATGGAGTGGCTTGCTTCCAACGGGTTATGGACGACATCATCTCAGATGAAAACCTCAAAGACACTTTTGTTTACGTGGACAATGTCACAGTGTGCGGTAGGGATCAGGGGGAACATGATATGAATCTGGACAGATTCTTGAGCATTGCTAGAAAATATAATCTGACTCTCAACTACGAGAAATGCGCATTCTCGGCAAGGTCAATTGACCTTCTCGGCTACACGATAGCCGACGGCACGATTAAGCCTGATCCTGAACGATTGCGCCCGCTCCGTGAGCTACCACCACCTCAGGACCTGCAGACAATGCACCAGGTGATCGGGATGTTCGCTTACAATGCGAGATGGATCTCCCAATACTCCGAGAAAATACATCCCCTAGTGCATTGCAAAAACTTTCCATCAGATGCCGCTGTTGTGACAGCTTTCCACAACCTCAAAGATGATATCAGTAATTCCGTGGTTTTATCGATCGATAGCTCGGTGCCCTTTGTGGTGGAAACCGATGCTTCAGATCACGCGATAGCTGCTACACTTAATCAGTCTGGGAGACCCGTCGCGTTCTTCTCGAGAACTCTCTCTGGAAGCGAGCAGAGACACTCAGCGATAGAGAAGGAAGCGTACGCCATCGTTGAAGCGCTGCGGAAATGGAGACATTATTTACTGGGAAACCACTTCACGCTCGTTATGGACCAACGATCCGTGGCATTCATGTTTGATGGGAAAAATAACGGGAAAATTAAGAATGAAAAAATTATGAGATGGCGGATAGACCTAGCTTGCTATAGTTACGAGATAGTTTACCGGCCCGGGAGGGAAAACCCTGCTGCAGACACCTTCTCGCGGGTCTACTGCTCGGCGGTAATCAGTCGGGCTTTGCAAGACCTCCATGTGTCTCTTTGCCACCCGGGGGTAACCAGAATGGCACATTTCGTACGCAGACAGAACCTGCCCTATTCTATTGAAGATATTAAACAAATGAATGCTTCATGTCCTGTTTGTGCTGAACTAAAACCCAGATTCTATGGTTCGGCTTCTGGCAGACTGATCAAGGCCACTTCTCCCTTCGAGAGACTAAACATTGACTTCAAAGGGCCCCTGCCGACCGAGACAGACAACAGATACATATTCACTGTTGTTGATGAGTATTCAAGGTTCCCTTTCGCGTTTCCGTGCTCGGATATGACCTCGGGCACTGTCGTGAAATGTCTGTCTGACCTCTTCGCTATGTTTGGGAAACCTTCGTACATACATTCAGACAGAGGGCCGTGTTTCATGTCGGCCGGGCTAAAACAATTCCTATTAGAGCACGGCATAGCAACTAGACGAACGACGGGTTACAACCCACAGGGTAATGGGCAGGTGGAACGTTATAATGGAGTTATTTGGAAAGCCGTAACTCTGGCGTTGAAATCAAGAGGACTGGGCCCCGAGCGGTGGGAGGTTACCCTTCTCGACGCTCTGAATTCCATACGCTCTTTGCTCTGCACGTCCACCAATGCAACTCCTCACGACCGAATGTTTACTCACCAGCGGCGTTATGTTGACGGCCAATCGGTGCCCGACTGGCTAACCCATCCCGGAACAGTGTTCATGAAACGCCCGGTACGACAAAGCAAGTATGAACCCATGGTGGAGGGGGTCGAGCTCATCGATACTAATCCAGAATACGCTCATGTCAGGCTCCCTGATGGCAGGGAGACCACTGTGTCGGTTCGTCATTTGGCTCCCTCAGGTACTCCCCCCGCCGGTACACCACCATCTGGCACACCTCCCTCTGACATTCCCTCCCCAGGTGTTTCTCCCCCAGGGACTCCACCCGAGAAGGGTGACGGCGGAGCTACCGCGTTCCACCCGGGGGCGATCGGGGAGACATCTCCGGCTCGAGTCGAGGCTCACCAAAAGGATCGGAAGCCTCCCTCAAGTGAAACCGCCATCTACTGCCGGAGAGGCCGGCGAATAATACCCCCTCGCCGACTCAATCTGTAAAGGGGATTATCGGCATCCTCGATGCTCATGCTCCTATATGCTCGTTACATCATATATCGATGCTCATTACCATGCTCCTACAACTCAAAATAATCCTCACTGCTTGGCATGTATGCTTCTGTAGTTTAGATAGTTCGCGTTGCTTGAAATGTATACTCCTGTAGCGCTGAAGTAATCCTGGTGCGTTAGTTGGGCCTCTAGTTACATTTTAAAGATGGGGAGAATGTGGTGAATGGAAGGTCGTGACGTGTGACCACATGATGCCCGGCTCGAGCACAGAAGAGATAAAGCTGAGGTTTGGCTCAGCCGCGGGGTTTTGTCCCTGGGGCATTGTCGTTTTTTGTCGCCGGCTCACTTGGTGCTCATTGAATGGTGAGAATACTGATTGATATATAATACTGATTTATTTTGCGGTGATTAGTTGCGCGTGTGTACCTTACTGCTTATGTACTCCATGCTGCGTCTGTATTTCCTGGTGTGCCCGTAGAAGCGGCTTCAATCAAATGGAATAAAGCCTACACTCTGAAGGTTCTTCTCTCGTCTTCACTTCAGTATACATGAAGAGTTTGAACAGAGATTACAGGCAGACAAATCTATCGAGGTCAAATGTCATGAGACTGGGTCAACGTACACATCACGTTCACACATAGAAAGACACTTGAAACGAATGAGTAATGTTTGTTTGGAAGATGCTTCAACAAGCAAAATAAACCTCCGTTCAAAGACGACAGTATTTGACTTTATAGAACATTGTATTTTTTGTGGAGAAAAGTGCATCATGGACTTTGATAAGAAGAATCCTGATCGTTGGCGGCGAGTTCTCCTTTGTAGGACTGCAGATCGTGTTGATCGGACAACTTTCAAACAAACTATTCTTGATGTTACCGATTTCCGCCAGGATGAAGAAGGACGTCAGGTCAAGATACGATTAATGGGCACAATCAGCGATCTTCATGCTGCTGATACGAGATATCACGATGACTGCAGAAAGTCCTACATGACACCTCGTTCTGTTGCAGCAGTAGCACACAGTGGCAGAGAAACCCAGGACATTGAGCCACCTGTGAGTTCTACGGTGGTTCTATCAGGTTTTCCTTTGTCCTCGTCCCTGTTTCTTAAGCTTTTGTTTGTTGGATTTGCTTTACAAAGGTTTATGGTTTCTCTTTTTGAGTTTCAAAGCAAAATATATTTGATAACATCCGATTTCTAAGCCATTTGCCGTATTAATGTATTTTGTAAATTTCCAAGCCAATTGTTTTTTTCCATCCTTCACACGCAGCTGTTTGTAAACAATCATGTTTGTGAACATCTCCCTGAAACGTCTCCAGAAATATAACGTTTTCCAGTGAAAGCGACTCAATTTTTCTCGGTTGTGTAGAGTTAGTACTGCAGTAACACACGGACTCCAACCTTCCGATATCAGCCAAGTGTGTGTGTGTGTGTATGTGTGTTTGTATGTGTGCATATGTGTGTGTATGTGTGTGTATGTGTGTGTGTATGTGTATGTGTGTGTATATGTGTGTGTGTATCTCTCTCTCCCCACCTCTACCAAAACTCCCCTGTCTTCGTCCTCACTGCCTCCCCTTCCCTGTCTCACCCCACACCTGCCTCATTTCAATCTCTCTCTCCCTCGATTTTTCTCCCTCCCTTCCCCCCCCCTCCCTTTATTTACCCATCAGCAAAGCGACGAGTTGTGTTCACTTGCTCACAATCAAATAAGAAAATGAATCCCATCCCTTACCCTGATATTAAAACCCAAACCCTAATACCCCAAACCCAACCCCAACCTTTACACCCCAAACCTTACTCTAATCCGAAGATCATTAATCATTTTTACACAAATGTTTTTGAAAACAACTCAACGATTTATTATTTTTTAAACAGTTTAATAATTTGTTTTAAAGCAGTTTAATAAAAATACAAGGTCAATACAGTCTTTCCAAATTTTCTGAGTCTCTAAGGTAGAACTTGTATGTTGGGTCAAGGTAGAACTCGTTTTGTGGGTCAACGTAGAACTTGGTTTGTGGGTCAAGGTAGAACTCGTTTTGTGGGTCAAGGTAGAACTCGTTTTGTGGGTCAAGGTAGAACTCGTTTTGTGGGTGAAGGTAGAACTCGTTTTGTGGGTCAAGGTAGAACCCGTTTTGTGGGTCAAGGTCGAACCCGTTTTGTGGGTCTCTGCACACACATCAGCTGAAGGAAGTGAAAACCACTGTAAATCACCACATTCATAATGTTCATCCTGATAATGCCTTCTCACACAATCCTGGAAACTCTGTATTCTCTCCATTACTTTCTGCATCTCAGTTCAATTTTCCTTTCCTTTTTCCTTCAATTTCACATCTTGATTTTCTTCATCCCAAAGTCCCACTGGATTTTAATTGACGTTTTTCAAACAATTAGTTTTAATGCAGAAAAAGTTTATAATTGAAAAAATCTGCACTTACTACTCGTTGGTAAAGGCGACGTTTCGGGGAGAATCCACTCGCCTTGGTCACGGCAGATGAGGAAATGAGGAAGAAGCTGGAAAACTGCCACGTGACATCCAACCTGCTTCAATTTAATTACAAACATTCATCGATTTAATTAATTTTATTGATCATCCAGTTGTACACAATGACTTGTATACGGATACATTAACACTCATGCCAGACTTTCACCAACTGGATGATCTGTTTGGTGCTTGTCTGGCCAAGAGAACAGCAAAACATTCGTTTGTTCCGAACATTTCTGAGACACAGACAGAATGGGACATGATGGAGGTGAAGAACATGCAGTTTATACAAAGTTTGGAATAATTTGTAATGAAAGGCAAGAATCTTGGAAACTTACGTTCCAACCGGTAGGATGGTTTCATTCGAGGAGGTGGAGGGGAGTTAACGAGCACCTCTTCTGAGGGGTCTTTGGGAAAAAAAACAATAAAAATATATAACATTAAATACATTGATATCTTCATCAGTTTGATAACTTGTTAAGGAAAGGGCACAGAAGGGAATGTACTGATGGAACAGGTAACGACGAAAAGGTGAATAATCCAGTCGAGGGGAGTTAAACTTCTTGTGATTTATCCTGCATCGCGATGACTATGTCAATAAGTTACCTTCCCACAAAGTTATAATTACAATTATCTCCACAATTAAGAACATTCTTCTTAAGAGAAGGAAGTATTAACAGCAATGTCTATAAAACAACAAGAGCCAAAATGTATTTCAGTGAAACGTCCCGATCTTGGGGTTTATTGTGTTTGCACCCAGTGTGGTCACCCCAATTGTCCAAAGTATTGAAGAGTGCTTACCTGTTGAAGGTCCTGCATGTGGTATCACCTGGCAACACCTTGCTGTTTATGCTGTTGCTGTTGCAGCCTATGATCACAATGAGGGTTCTGCTTTTCCTGCAGCCACTCAACACCGTGCTGCTTCTGTTGTTGCTGTTGCTCCTTTCGACACTGTTGATGACCCTTAAGACGTTTAGACCCCATATGACCTTTTAAACTCTGATAGATCCTTTGACCCCAATGACATTTATACCCGCAGATCCTTTAGATCCGTGGAGACCCATTTCGATCCCTTATTTTTTGTTTGAGCCCGTATGACCTTTACACTGTTTGAACTGCTTCGACCCCTTTAGAACCCTTTACACAAACCACACAAACATCAAAATAGTCTTTTTGTGACAAAGACTACTCTTCACAGCAGGTGATGTGCAAACTCGTCCCTCCCAGAGGGTGGTTAACTGCTGGTAACCTTATCTGATCGAAAACTACTTGGAAAAACGACAACTAAAATGAAATCAGATTCCTAGAAGTTTTACAACACAAAATAGAGTCTCTCCCCCTCCTCCCTTGCGAACCTGGTGTTCCTGTCCTCAATTACAATCATCATTGGAATAAAGACATTCATCGTCCCCGTCCTCACAATGACATTCGTCGTCTCCTTCGTCACAATCACATCCATTGTCATCATCGCAATCACATCTGTCATCGTCACAATCACATTCATCATCTCCATCGTCACAATCACATTCGTCATCTCCATCGTCACAATCACATTCGTCGTCTCCATCGTCACAATCACATTCATCATCTTCTGAATTCAATCTGTCGTCATCATCATCCTCTTCCACATCTTTATCCTCCCCATCAGGCTCATCTTCTCCATCTACTTTCTTCTCCTTTCTGTGAACACACAAGAAAAACCAGAACATTTCTCTGTGTTGCGCAAATGTGTCAATCAGAGTACCACCAGATATATAAACTCCAATAACAACATATTCATCAGTACAGAGGTCCATCGGGATTATCGTTTGCTGTTCTTCATTGGAACATCAATAATAAAATGAAGACTTGTGAAGAGCTTTACCGGAACCGTTTGTTCATCCATAAATAAATCGCACAAAGCGAGTTGATGATCAGTATCACCATGGAGATGATCCCTACAGCAAATTCAAATCTCGCCCAAAGCGACACGAGTTGTCCAACGTCCATCGGGCCGAAGATGGAACCTTCCCCAAAGATCTGTGGACACGGATATAACAAGGTTAATAAATTAATGTTATTTCAATGAAAACAGGAATCGATTTCCTTCATAACAATCCTTCAATGGGATCCTTTCAAACTGAAGTTGAAACACGACGTTCTGACCACAGGTCCAGCAAACGGATCAAACATTCCAGAACAGGTGTGGTTTCCTTGTAACAAGATTAATTAGTACATTTGTTCACATCGTAATCAAACCGTCATTATTTCTTGAATATCACAATCTGCTCCGTTCCTATAACTTCCTCCTCATTCTCATCAATGGGATCTTTAAACCTTTACCCTCCGTCCACCAGGGACGGTCTTTCTCTTCGTGTCCCACTTACCTGGTAAGACTGATTTATAGCCCAGACTCCAGGACGCACTTTCAGGTGCTCCGGAAACATGTCCTCTTGTAATTCTTTGAAAAAACTCAAGAGCACAACAAGGTACGACCACATCGTGGCAGCGAATGCGGCAGAATGGTCGAAATGTTGTAAAAGGTGAACACACAATGCGTCCCGCCGATGGTCTTTGTGACGCTGCAAGCATTGTTGTCATGGTAACCCCGTTGGGTTCAGGGTCACTGGTCATGATAAACCCACTTCCAATTTGATAACATTTAAATTTAGCTCATTAATATGCAAATTAGCAAAACCCTACCCCCTGAATTTGTCCGCGCCGAATGGCGTTTTTGCAGTGCAGTTATACAACAACAACAACAACAACAACAACAACAACAACAACAAAACTGTTTGAAAATAACTTGCACAGAGCTGTTTATCCCCAGTACAGTTGTGAAGAAATGACTGACCTCAGAAGATCAACAGCCTGAACTGTTTCTGATCAAGTAACTCGAGGCTTGTAATGTACGTGAGAGAAAAGAAACGTGGAGAACTGAGTTTTAAGTAAGAGTAATGTTTTCTGATACAGGAGAATCATCGATATTATTTGCAAGCAAGTTTTTTTTTATTATTATTTAACATGATCTGTCTGAAAACAACTGTGTATTTTATTGATTTTTAAAAGTACACACGGTGGAACCTGTTTCCTGAGAATTTTTTTAAAATATGAACAAAGAAATTAAATGTTTACTGATGTTTATAATTACCTCTATTGTTACACGTTGAGGCTCCATCACCATGGGAGACTGTTTGTTTATTCAGTCCCTGTGATGCCACTAAAGCTGGAAAACCTCTGGTATCAGTTGGTCCAGACAGAGTGCGAAGTATCATCCGGTCAAGCAAAGCAAGACAAGATGGTATACATGAAGAGTTTGAACAGAGATTACAGGCAGACAAATCTATCGAGGTCAAATGTCATGAGACTGGGTCAACGTACACATCACGCTCACACATAGAAAGACACTTGAAACGAATGAGTAATGTTTGTTTGGAAGATGCTTCAACAAGCAAAATAAACCTCCGTTCAAAGACGACAGTATTTGACTTTAAAGAACATTGTATTTTTTGCGGAGAAAAGTGCATCATGGACTTTGATAAGAAGAATCCTAATCGTTGGCGGCGAGTTCTCCTTTGTAGGACTGCAGATCGTGTTGATCGGACAACTTTCAAACAAACTATTCTAGATGTTACCGATTTCCGCCAGGATGAAGAAGGACGCCAGGTCAAGATACGATTAATGGGCACAATCAGCGATCTTCATGCTGCTGATTTTTTTTTTTTTTTGTATACCTTGGTCGAGGCTCGTATGAGAGCTAACACACAACTCACAGCAAGGAGGCATGAGACAAGAGGGGCGGGAGTGGAAGGGACAAAACAGTGGGGAACAGACACATTAGGTGAACTGTGGAAGGGAGAGGGATGGGGAAGGGACGGGGAACATGGCGAAGAGAAGATGGACATTACAGGGACTTTCAGGAAGGAAAGCAGGAGAATTGAAGGAAGTGGGCTTGGGTGGATTATCGGGGGTAGAAAAGATCAAGGATTTGGATGGGGGAAGATAAGAGGTGGTGGTGAACAGCTGTTTTGAAAGCCTGGAGGGAAGAATGGGAAAGAATAGAGTGAGGAAGTTTATTCCAAAGGCGGGAAAAAAGAGGAATGAAAGAGTGAAGATGAGCAGTGATTCGTGATTTTGGTAGTTTTACCAGAAGGGGGTTGTTGGCGGACCTTGAGCGCCCTGTGGAAATGTGGTTGGGACAAATCGCAGAGAGAGCAGGGGGGGCAAGGCTGGAGAGGAGTCGGTAGAAGACAGAAATACCACCGACCAACCTGCGGTGATTGAGTGAGAGGCCCAAAGACTCAGCTTCATTGCGGGAGATGCCAATGATCTTAAAAGCCCTGGTTTCGACAGCGTGAAGCCGAGAAAGGTGGGAGGCAGGAGCACCAGCCCAGAGGGGAGAGCAGTACTCCATCAGGCTACGGACAAAAGCTTTGTAAGTGGTCAGGAGCTCAAGAGGGCCGAGGAAGGACTTTGCACGACGGAGGATTCCCAGTCGGCGACTGGCTTTTGAGGCAAGGTTGGAAATGTGACTTTCCCAGGAAAGGTCATGGCAGATAGTGAGACCCAGAAGCTTGAAAGAAAAGACTTCTTCCAGAGGATTGTTGAGAAAGTGGATGGGGGGGTTTTGTAAACGGTCCTTTCGAAGAGACATAGTGAGAGTGTGAGATTTGTGTGGATTGAAAGACATGTTCCACGTGTTGGACCAGTTTGTGATTTTATCCAGATCTGCAGTGCGCGAAGAAGCTGCTGCTTGCCGGTCTGAGGGATGACAGATGGTACGGCAGAGGGTGGAGTCATCGGCAAAGAGAAATAGAGGATTTTCCAGAGAGTCCGAGAGATCATTGATGAAAACCAGAAAAAGAACAGGGCCCAGAACGCTACCTTGAGGAACTCCAGCCTGCACAGGAAGAGGGGATGAAAGAACTCCATTTAGGGCCACACGTTGACTGCGACAGGAGAGGAAGTCTGCGAGCCATGAGTGGAGATGGCCTTGAATACCATGGGAAGAGAGTTTGGTGAGTAGGGCAGGGTGCCAGACTGTGTCAAAAGCACGAGATATGTCCAGGGATACGGCTCGGATTTCCTGTCTGGCATTGAGGACCTCCATCCATTGATGGGAGAGCAGAAGCAGCATATCCAGGGTAGAGTGACCTGGTCTGAAACCAAATTGATGATTGGAAATCAAGCCATTGGAGAAGAGGAAGGATTTCATGTCTGAAGCGATGATGGATTCCATAACCTTGCTGATGATTGGGAGAAGGCTGATTGGTCTGTAGTTACAGGGATCTGTTTTTGCACCTTTTTATGCAGGGCAGTGATGTTAGCAGATTTCCAAGCAGATGGCAGATGACCTTGGGCAAATGAGAGGGTGAATAGAACAGAGAGAGGGTGAGCAAGAGCAGAAGAGCAGGCTTTGAGGACACGTGGGCTGATGCCGTCTGGACCGGTTGCAGAATCTGACTCGAGGTTTGAAAGCAAGCTCTCCACCTTGTCAGGAGAAAAGGATACAGAGTCCAGGGACAGTTGGGTGCGACTGGGTAAAGTGGGTAGAGATAGTGATGGGTTTGGGACACAAGATTTAGCTGCAAACACCGAGTTTAGACATTCAGCTTTATCACGTGTGGAATCAGCAGTGCGGCCATTTGAGGTAAGGGAGGGGATGGAGGGGGAACATACACCAGAAACAGATTTGATTAAACGCCACCAGGCTTTTGAGGAGGGAGAGAGGTTTGAGAGTTCAGACTTGAGATGAGAAAGATGTTGTTTTCTGGCTCTCCTGAGGGTAGCTACACACTTGTTCCGAGCTTTGTGGAAAGAACTGAGATTGCCCTCAGTTGGGTTTGCTTTCCATGAGGCAAAGGCAAGTTGTTTCAGGACAACTGCCTCGCCACAAGCTTCAGTAAACCAAGGGCGGGAGGAAGGGTAAGACAACTGAACACGAGAGGGGATAAATCTGTGCATGAGGGAGAGCAAGTTTCTTTGAAAGAATTCCCAGGATGAGTTGATGTTTGAGAAAGTAGTGATAGGAGACCAGTCTGTAAGTTTGATGGCTGCTCGGAGACCCTGCCAGTCGGCTTGAGTGAAATGCCAGACTCGACGGCGGTGAGGTGGTTCTCTGATAACAGCCAGAGAGATGTCCACTTTAACAAGGACGTGGTCAGAAGAACCAATTGGAGCGAAGGAAGAGCAGCAGATATTGTCAGGGAAATTTGTCAAAATCAGATCCAGAAGAGATGGAGTACCATTGGTTGAGATCCGCGTCGGGAAGTTGACCGATTGAGTCAGTCCCAATGAGTCACAGAAAGCTTTTGCTGATGTCCCATGGCAGGTGAGAGAGGTACCCACACCTCGCCAACTGGCGTGATGACAATTGAAGTCGCCACATAAGAGGAAGAGAGAGTTTGGATGAGAAGATAGAAGATGGTCCATGTTTTCGGAGAGTGAGGTGTAGATGGAGTCATCACTGTTCGGTGGACGGTACAGTACACATATAAACATGAGGTGGGAGTGGAGGGGAAGCCGAAGCCAGAGGTATTCCTGGGGGTGTGGGGGAGTGAGAGCAGTGCAGGGAGAGTGAGGAATAGAGTCTTTGATGAAGAGAGCAACACCTCCACCAGGACGAGGCTCAGGTCTGTCATACCGTAAGAAGGAGTAACCAGGGAGAGATACTTGGGAGTCAGACACGTCTTGGGAGAGGAAAGTTTCTGTTAGGCAGATAATGTCTGGTTTGTCAGTGGCAACCTGTAGGGAAAGA
>NC_140967.1:44822175-44827175 GCF_056783735.1 Eptatretus burgeri
TGCGGTTTCTGCCATTGCTGTTGCAGCCTGTGATCACAATGAGGGTTCTGCTTTTCCTGCAGCCACTCAACACCGTGCTGCTTCTGTTGCTGTTGCTCCTTCAGACCCATTGAGACCCCAGAGACCCATTTCGATCCCTTATTTTTTGTTAGAGCCCGTATGGCCTTTACACCGTTTGAACTGCTTCGACCCCTTTAGAACCCTTTACACAAACCACACAAACATCAAAATAGTCTTTTTGCGACACAGACTATTCATTTCAGCAGGTGATGTGCAAACTCGTCCCACCCAGAGGGTGGTTAACTGCTGGTAACCTTATCTGATCGAAACCTTCTTGGAAAAACAACAACTAAAATGAAATCAGATTCCTGGAAGTTTTACAACACAAAATAGAGCCTCTCCCCCTCCTCCCCTGCGAACCTGGTGTTCCTGTCCTCAATTACAATCGTCATTGGAACAAAGATATTCATCGTTCCGATCCTCACAATGACATCCGTCATCGTCATCGTCACAATCACATCCGTCGTCTCCATCGTCACAATCACATTCGTCATCTTCTGAATTCAATATGTCGTCATCATCATCATCTTCCACATCTTTATCCTCCCCATCAGGCTCATCTTCTCCATCTACTTTCTTCTCCTTTCTGTGAACACACAAGAAAAACCAGAACATTTCTCTGTGTTGCGCAAATGTGTCAATCAGAGTACCACCAGATATATAAACTCCAATAACAACATATTCATCAGTACAGAGGTCCATCGGGATTATCGTTTGCTGTTCTTCATTGGAACATCAATAATAACATGAAGACTTGTGAAGAGCTTTACCGGAACCGTTTGTTCATCCATAAATAAATCGCACAAAGCGAGTTGATGATCAGTATCACCATGGAGATGATCCCTACAGCAAATTCAAATCTCGCCCAAAGCGACACGAGTTGTCCAACGTCCATCGGGCCGAAGATGGAACCTTCCCCAAAGATCTGTGGACACGGATATAACAAGGTTAATAAATTAATGTTATTTCAATGAAAACAGGAATCGATTTCCTTCATAACAATCCTTCAATGGGATCCATTCAAACTGAAGTTGAAACACGACGTTCTGACCACAGGTCCAGCAAACGGATCAAACATTCCAGAACAGGTGTGGTTTCCTTGTAACAAGATTTATTAGTACATTTGTTCACATCGTAATCAAACCGTCATTATTTCTTGAATATCACAATCTGCTCCGTTCCTATAACTTCCTTTTCATTCTCATCAATGGGATCTTTAAACCTTTACCCTCCGTCCATCAGGGACGGTCTTTCTCTTCGTGTCCCACTTACCTGGTACGACTGATTTATAGCCCAGACTCCAGGACGCACTTTCAGGTGCTCCGGAAACATGTCCTCTTGTAATTCTTTGAAAAAACTCAAGAGCACAACAAGGTACGACCACATCGTGGCAGCGAATGCGGCAGAATGGTCGAAATGTTGTAAAAGGTGAACACACAATGCGTCCCGCCGATGGTCATTGTGACGCTGCAAGCATTGTTGTCAAGGTAACCCCGTTGGGTTCAGGGTCACTGGTCATGATAAACCCACTTCCAATTTGATAACATTTAAATTTAGCTCATTAATATGCAAATTAGCAAAACCCTACCCCCTGAATTTGTCCGCGCCGAATGGCGTTTTTGCAGTGCAGTTATACAACAACAACAACAACAACAACAACAACAACAACAACAACAACAACAACAACAACAACAAAACTGTTTGAAAATAACTTGCGCAGAGCTGTTTATCCCCAGTACAGTTGTGAAGAAATGACTGACCTCAGAAGATCAACAGCCTGAACTGTTTCTGATCAAGTAACTCGAGCCTTGTAATGTAATGAAAGAAACGTGGAGAACTGAGTTTTAAGTAAGAATAATGTTTTCTGATTCAGGAGAATCATCGATATTATTTTCAAGCAAGTTTTTTTATTATTATTATTTAACATGATCTGTCTGAAAACAACTGTGTATTTTATTGATTTTTAAAAGTACACACGGTGGAACCTGTTTCCTGAGAATTTTTTTAAAATACGAACAAAGAAATTAAATGTTTACTGATGTTTATAATAACCTCTATTGTTACACGTTGAGGCTCCATCACCATGGGAGACTGTTTGTTTATTCAGTCCCTGTGATGCCACTAAAGCTGGAAAACCTCTGGTATCAGTTGGTCCAGACAGAGTGCGAAGTATCATCCGGTCAAGCAAAGCAAGACAAGATGGTATACATGAAGAGTTTGAACAGAGATTACAGGCAGACAAATCTATCGAGGTCAAATGTCATGAGACTGGGTCAACGTACACATCACGCTCACACATAGAAAGACACTTGAAACGAATGAGTAATATTTGTTTGGAAGATGCTTCAACAAGCAAAATAAACCTCCGTTCAAAGATGACAGTATTTGACTTTATAGAACATTGTATTTTTTGCGGAGAAAAGTGCATCATGGACTTTGATAAGAAGAATCCTAATCGTTGGCGGCGAGTTCTCCTTTGTAGGACTGCAGATCGTGTTGATCGGACAACTTTCAAACAAACTATTCTAGATGTTACCGATTTCCGCCAGGATGAAGAAGGACGCTAGGTCAAGATACGATTAATGGGCACAATCAGCGATCTTCATGCTGCTGATTTTTTTTTTTTTTTTTTTTTTTGTATACCTTGGTCGAGGCTCGTATGAGAGCTAACACACAACTCACAGCAAGGAGGCATGAGACAAGAGGGGCGGGAGTGGAAGGGACAAAACAATGGGGAACAGACACATTAGGTGAACTGTGGAAGGGAGAGGGATGGGGATGGGACGGGGAACATGGCGAAGAGAAGATGGACATTACAGGGACTTTCAGGAAGGAAAGCAGGAGAATTGAAGGAAGTGGGCTTGGGTGGATTATCGGGGGTAGAAAAGATCGAGGATTTGGATGGGGGAAGATAAGAGGTGGTGGTGAACAGCTGTTTTGAAAGCCTGGAGGGAAGAATGGGAAAGAATAGAGTGAGGAAGTTTATTCCAAAGGCGGGAAAAAAGAGGAGTGAAAGAGTGAAGATGAGCAGTGATTCGTGATTTTGGTAGTTTTACCAGAAGGGGTTGTTGGCGGACCTTGAGCGCCCTGTGGAAATGTGGTTGGGACAAATCGCAGAGAGAGCAGGGGGGCAAGGCTGGAGAGGAGTCGGTAGAAGACAGAAAGACCACCGACCAACCTGCGGTGATTGAGTGAGAGGCCCAAAGACTCAGCTTCATTGCGGGAGATGCCAATGATCTTAAAAGCCCTGGTTTCGACAGCGTGAAGCCGAGAAAGGTGGGAGGCAGGAGCACCAGCCCAGAGGGGAGAGCAGTACTCCATCAGGCTACGGACAAAAGCTTTGTAAGTAGTCAGGAGCTCAAGAGGGCCGAGGAAGGACTTTGCACGACGGAGGATTCCCAGTCGGCGACTGGCTTTTGAGGCAAGGTTGGAAATGTGACTTTCCCAGGAAAGGTCATGGCAGATAGTGAGACCCAGAAGCTTGAAAGAAAAGACTTCTTCCAGAGGATTGTTGAGAAAGTGGATGGGGGGTTTGTAAACGGTCCTTTCGAAGAGACATAGTGAGAGTGTGAGATTTGTGTGGATTGAAAGACATGTTCCACGTGTTGGACCAGTTTGTGATTTTATCCAGATCTGCAGTGAGCGAAGAAGCTGCTGCTTGCCGGTCTGAGGGATGACAGATGGTACGGCAGAGGGTGGAGTCATCGGCAAAGAGAAATAGAGGATTTTCCAGAGAGTCCGAGAGATCATTGATGAAAACCAGAAAAAGAACAGGGCCCAGAACGCTACCTTGAGGAACTCCAGCCTGCACAGGAAGAGGGGATGAAAGAACTCCATTTAGGGCCACACGTTGACTGCGACAGGAGAGGAAGTCTGTGAGCCATGAGTGGAGATGGCCTTGAATACCATGGGAAGAGAGTTTGGTGAGTAGGGCAGGGTGCCAGACTGTGTCAAAAGCACGTGATATGTCCAGGGATACGGCTCGGATTTCCTGTCTGGCATTGAGGACCTCCATCCATTGATGGGAGAGCAGTAGCAGCATATCCAGGGTAGAGTGACCTGGTCTGAAACCAAATTGATGATTGGAAATCAAGCCATTGGAGAAGAGGAAGGATTTCATGTCTGAAGCGATGATGGATTCCATAACCTTGCTGATGATTGGGAGAAGGCTAATTGGTCTGTAGTTACAGGGATCTGTTTTTGCACCTTTTTATGCAGGGCAGTGATGTTAGCAGATTTCCAAGCAGATGGCAGATGACCTTGGGAAAATGAGAGGGTGAATAGAACAGAGAGAGGGTGAGCAAGAGCAGAAGAGCAGGCTTTGAGGACACGTGGGCTGATGCCGTCTGGACCGGTTGCAGAATCTGACTCGAGGTTTGAAAGCAAGCTCTCCACCTTGTCAGGAGAAAAGGATACAGAGTCCAGGGACAGTTGGGTGCGACTGGGTAAAGTGGGTAGAGATAGTGATGGGTTTGGGACACAAGATTTAGCTGCAAACACCGAGTTTAGACATTCAGCTTTATCACGTGTGGAATCAGCAGTGCGGCCATTTGAGGTAAGGGAGGGGATGGAGGGGGAACATACACCAGAAACAGATTTGATTAAATGCCACCAGGATTTTGAGGAGGGAGAGAGGTTTGAGAGTTCAGACTTGAGATGAGAAAGATGTTGTTTTCTGGCTCTCCTGAGGGTAGATACACACTTGTTCTGAGCTTTGTGGAAAGAACTGAGATTGCCCTCAGTTGGGTTTGCTTTCCATGAGGCAAAGGCAAGTTGTTTCAGGACAACTGCCTCGCCACAAGCTTCAGTAAACCAAGGGCGGGAGGAAGGGTAAGACAACTGAACACGAGAGGGGATAAATCTGTGCATGAGGGAGAGCAAGTTTCTTTGAAAGAATTCCCAGGATGAGTTGATGTTTGAGAAAGTAGTGATAGGAGACC
>NC_140967.1:44832175-44849675 GCF_056783735.1 Eptatretus burgeri
TGTAAATCACCACATTCATAACGTTCATCCTGATAATGCCTTCTCACACAATCCTGGAAACTCTGTATTTTCTCCATTACTTTCTGCATCTCAGTTCAATTTTCCTTTCCTTTTGCCTTCAATTTCACATCTTGATTTTCTTCATCCCAAAGTCCCACTGGATTTTAATTAACGATTTTCAAACATTTAATTTTAATACAGAAAAAGTTTATAATTGAAAAAATCTGCACTTACTACTCGTTGGTAAAGGCGACGTTTCGGGGAGAATCCACTCGCCTTGGTCACGGCAGATGAGGAAATGAGGAAGAAGCTGGAAAACTGCCACGTGACATCGAACCTGCTTCAATTTAATTACCAAACATTCATCGATTTAATTAATTTTATTGATCATCCAGTTGTACACAATGACTTGTATACGGATACATTAACACTCATGCCAGACTTTCACCAACTGGATGATCTGTTTGGTGCTTGTCTGGCCAAGAGAACAGTAAAACATTCGTTTGTTCCAAACACATCTGAGACACAGACAGAATGGGACACGATGGGGTGAAGAACATGCAGTTTATACAAAGTTTGGAATAATTTGTAATGTAAGGCAAGAATCTTGGAAACTTACGTTCCAACCAGTAGGATGGTTTCATTCGAGGAGGTGGAGGGGAGTTAACGAGCACCTCTTCTGAGGGGTCTTTGGGAAAAAAAACAACGAAAATAGATAACATTAAATACATTGATATCTTCATCAGTTTGATAATTTGTTCAGGAAAGGGCACAGAAGGGAATGTACTGATGGAACAGGTAACGACGAAAAGGTGAATAATCCAGTCGAGGGGAGTTAAACTACTTGTGATTTATCCTGCATCGCGATGACTATGTCAATAAGTTACCTTCCCACAAAGTTATAATTACAATTATCTCCACAATTAAGAACATTCTTCTTGAGAGAAGGAAGTATTAACAGCAATGTCTATAAAACAACAAGAGCCAAAACGTATTTCAGCGAAACGTCCCGATCTTGGGGTTTGTTGTGTTTGCACCCAGTGTGGTCACCCCAATTGTCCAAAGTATTGAAGAGTGCTTACCTGTTGAAGGTCCTGCATGTGGTATCACTTGTCAACACCTTGCTGTTTGTGCTGTTGCTGTTGCAGCCTATGATCACAATGAGGGTTCTGCTTTTCCTGCAGCCACTCAACACCGTGCTGCTTCTTTGTTGCTGTTGCTCCTTTCGACTCTGTTGATGACCCTTCAGACGTTTAGACCCCATATGACCTGTTAAACTCTGATAGATCCTTTGACCCCAATGACATTTATACCCGCAGATCCTTTAGATCCGTGGAGACCCCAGAGACCCATTTCGATCCCTTATTTTTTGTTGGAGTCCGTATGACCTTTACACCGTTTGAACTGCTTCGACCCCTTTAGAACCCTTTACACAAACCACACAAACATCAAAATAGTCTTTTTGTGACACAGACTACTCTTCACAGCAGGTGATGTGCAAACTCGTCCCACCCAGAGGGTGGTTAACTGCTGGTAACCTTATCTGATCGAAATCTACTTGGAAAAACGACAACTAAAATGAAATCGTATTCCTGGAAGTTTTACAACACAAAATGGAGTCTCTCCCCCTCCTCCCCCGCGAACCTGGTGTTCCTGTCCTCAATTACAATCGTCATTGGAACAAAGATATTCATCGTCCCCGTCCTCACAATGACATTCGTCGTCTCCATCGTCACAATCACATCCGTCACCATCGTCACAATGACATCCGTCTCCATCGTCACAATCACATTCGTCGTCTCCATCGTCACAATCACATCCGTCGTCTCCAGCGTCACAATCACATCCGTCACCATCGTCACAATCACATCTGTCGTCTCCATCGTCGCAATCACATTCGTCGTCTCCATCGTCACAATCACATTCGTCATCTTCTGAATTCAATCTGTCGTCATCATCATCATCTTCCACATCTTTATCCTCCCCATCAGGCTCATCTTCTCCATTTACTTTCTTCTCCTTTCTGTGAACACACAAGAAAAACCAGAACATTTCTCTGTGCTGCGCAAATGTGTCAATCAGAGTACCACCAGATATATAAACTCCAATAACAACATATTCATCAGTACAGAGGTCCATCGGGATTATCGTTTGCTGTTCTTCATTTGAAGATCAATAATAACATGAAGACTTGTGAAGAGCTTTACCGGAACCGTTTGTTCATCCATAAATAAATCGCACAAAGCGAGTTGATGATCAGTATCACCATGGAGATGATCCCGACAGCAAATTCAAATCTCGCCCAAAGCGACACGAGTTGTCCAACGTCCATCGGGCCGAAGATGGAACCTTCCCCAAAGATCTGTGGACACGGATATAACAAGGTTAATAAATTAATGTTATTTCAATGAAAACAGGAATCGATTTCCTTCATAACAATCCTTCAATGGGATCCTTTCAAACTGAAGTTGAAACACGACGTTCTGACCACAGGTCCAGCAAACGGATCAAACATTCCAGAACAGGTGTGGTTTCCTTGTAACAAGATTAATTAGTACATTTGTTCACATCGTAATCAAACCGTCATTATTTCTTGAATATCACAATCTGCTCCGTTCCTAGAACCTCCTTTTCATACTCATCAATGGGATCTTTAAACCTTTACCCTCCGTCCATCAGGGACGGTCTTTCTCTTCGTGTCCCACTTACCTGGTAAGACTGATTTATAGCCCAGACTCCAGGACGCACTTTCAGGTGCTCCGGAAACATGTCCTCTTGTAATTCTTTGAAAAAACTCAAGAGCCCAACAAGGTACGACCACATCGTGGCAGCGAATGCGGCAGAATGGTCGAAATGTTGTAAAAGGTGAACACACAATGCGTCCCGCCGATGGTCTTTGTGACGCTGCAAGCATTGTTGTCATGGTAACCCCGTTTGGTTCCAAACAAACCCATTTCAGTTTTCATTGTATCATCATCCCATGTATTATTTGTAATTATATAATGGTTTGTAGTATTTGTGTGCAGGTTGGCCTGAAAGTCGTTTTACCCCTCACCGGTAATAGTTCGAGTGTTGGCCAGAAAAGCGTGCGTTAGGGTCCGCACAATGTTTTTCTGCATTTTTGTGATCACCAGACCATCTCAATGAATATTCCGATTGATGCCACTCTGGCACCCTTGAGCATTTTTGTGGAAACCCATTAATATACAAATTAGCGGTGGCTAATTTTCCAAATTACTATTTTTCTTAATATCTCCAAAAGTAAGCATCCATATATCCTGGTTGAGGTGTCTGCACCCATGTTTTTAGGGTCACTCGTCATGATAACCCCACTTAGAATTGAACAACATTTAAATTTAGCTCATTAATATGCAAATTAGTAGTCGCCATGATCAAAATAACAATTTTTCTTCATATCTCCAGAAGTAAGCATCCAAACAGTCTGGTTGAGGTGTCCAAACCCATATTTTCAGGGTCACTGGTCATGACAACCCCACTTACAATTTGATAACATTTAAATTTAGCTCATTAATCTGCAAATTAGCAAAACCCTACCCCCTGAATTTGTCCGCGCGGAATGGCGTTTTTGCAGTACACTTGTACAACAACAACAACAACAACAACAACAACAACAACAACAACAACAAAACTGCTTGAAAATAACTTGCGCACAGCTGTTTATCCCCAGTACAGTTGTAAAGAAATGACTGACCTCAGAAGATCAACAGCCTGAACTGTTTCTGATCAAGTAACTCGAGGCTTGTAATGTAATGAAAGAAACATGGAGAACTGAGTTTTAAGTAAGAGTAATGTTTTCTGATACAGGAGAATCATCGATATTATTTGCAAGCAAGTTTTTTTTTATTATTATTTAACATGATCTGTCTGAAAACAACTGTGTATTTTATTGATTTTTAAAAGTACACACGGTGGAACCTGTTTCCTGAGAATTTTTTTAAAATCCGAACAAATAAATTAAATGTTTACTGATGTTTATAATTACCTCTATTGTTACACGTTGAGGCTCCATCACCATGGGAGACTGTTTGTTTCTTCAGTCCCTGAAATGCAACTAAAGCTGGAAAACCTCTGGTATCAGTTGGTCCAGACAGAGTGCGAAGTATCATCTGGTCAAGCAAAGCAAGACAAGATGGTATATGTGGTGAATCGAAGGTCGTGACGTGTGATCACATGTTGCCCGGCTCGAGCACAGAAGAGATAAAGCTGAGGTTCGGCTCGGCCGCGGGGTTTTGTCCCTGGGGCATTGTCGTTGTATGTCGCCGGCTCACTTGGTGCTCATTGAATGGTGAGAATCGATATATAATACTGATTTATTTTGCGGTGATTAGTTGCGCGTGTGTACCTTACTGATTGTACTCCATACTGCGTTTGTATTTCCTGGTGTGCCCGTAGAAGCGGCTTCAATCAAATGGAATAAAGCCTAAACTCTGAAGGTTCTTCTCTCGTCTTCACTTCATTTTATTCCATTTGGTTTTCTCGGCTCTCTCAACCAACGATGGACAAGATCTACAAACCAGAGAGGTTCGACGCAGACCCAAACGCGACTGACGCAGAAATGAAATGGTCGCATTGGTTCTGTTCCTTCTCACACTATCTGACCATCATCGAAGAGGGAGCTGACAAATTTGCCGCTCTCGTGAATCATGTCTCGCCCAGCGTGTACAGGCTCTTCTCGGAGTGCGACACTTACGAAGCAGCGATCGACGTGCTGCAGGCGCTCTACGTGAACCGCAAGAACGAGGTATACATACGACATCTTCTCAACACACGCAGGCAAGCTGCCGGGGAGACAATCGATCAGTTCCTGCAAGCTCTGAATCAGCTGGGAAAAGACTGCAGCTTCCGGGCCGTAAGCGCTGAGGAACACCGAAAGGAAGCGACACGGGAGGCATTCATCCAAGGACTCAGATCAGCCCACATACGGCAACGCTTACTAGAGAAAGCGCAACCCACTCTTGACAAGGTAGTCGATCAGGCTGGAGCGATGGATACGGCACAGCAGCAATCTGAGTCATTTGGGACACCGATGCTGCTAATGAACGCTGCTACGATGGGAACCCAAGGAACCCCACTGGCACAGACACAGCCAGACATAGGGGATGGAGAAACACCCGAGGAGCCGGATACACAGGCCACGTCAAACTCCTCAGCTGCTACTCCGGTTGGTAAATGCTTCTTTTGTGGGTACAAAAGGCACTGCCGCCAAAAATGCCCCGCCAGAGATGCCACATGCATGAACTGTGACAAGAAAGGGCATTATGCCAGGGTATGTAAATCTACTCTAAGGAGAAATAAACCCACTTCTGCGGCTCTCTACTCGCAAAATAAATTAACTGCAGCCTCCCCGGGGAATCTATCCAAGGCTATCATCAACGTACGAATTAACGGGCATATGGCTGAGGCACTGATTGATACCGGTAGCTCTGAAAGTTTCGTCAACAGCTCACTAGGGAAGGGCAGGAAATGGAAGATCCACCCGACAGACAATACGGTATGCATGGCCGCCACCTCACTACAATCCCGCGTACGAGGGTACTGCAAAGTCGAATTGGACGTAAAAGGGTACAGGCATCGGGATGGAAGGGTACTGGTGCTTCGTGATTTGTGCGCAGACGTAATTCTGGGTCATAATGTCCTCAAGCAGCACACGAGCGTCGAAATACCCTTTGGAGGAAGCAAACCTCGTCTAATTTTAAATGCTTTGACCACCGCGGAGGTAACGCTCCCCCAGCTGTTCGCTGACTTGTCGCCGGTCTGCAAACCGATAGCGATCAAATCGCGGCGATATACCACTGCTGACATGAATTTCATCACTTCGGAAACCAAGCGATTACTGGAAGAGGGAATTATAGAACCGAGCGATTCGCCATGGCGCGCACAGGTGTTGGTAACCAGCAGTCAGAACCATAAGAAACGAATGGTTGTCGATTATTCCCAAACGGTCAATCGCTTTACCCAACTCGATGCCTACCCCCTGCCGCGCATAGACGAGATGGTCGAACGCGTGGCCAATTATAAGGTATTCAGCACCATCGACTTGCGAAGCGCCTACCATCAAATTCCCATCCGAGAGGAAGACAAACCTTACACCGCATTCCAGGCAGGGAGGCACCTCTACCAATTCAGGAGGATACCATTCGGTGTCACGAATGGAGTAGCTTGCTTCCAACGGGTTATGGACGACATCATCTCAGATGAAAACCTCAAAGACACTTTTGTTTCCGTGGACAATGTCACAGTGTGCGGTAGGGATCAAGGGGAACATGATATGAATCTGGACAGATTCTTGAGCATTGCTAGAAAATATAATCTGACTCTCAACTACGAGAAATGCGCATTCTCGGCAAGGTCAATTGACCTTCTCGGCTACACGATAGCCGACGGCACGATTAAGCCTGATCCTGAACGATTGCGCCCGCTCTGTGAGCTACCACCACCTCAGGACCTGCAGACAATGCACCAGGTGATCGGGATGTTCGCTTACTATGCGAGATGGATCTCCCAATACTCCGAGAAAATACATCCCCTAGTGCATTGCAAAAACTTTCCACCAGATGCCGCTGTTGTGACAGCTTTCCACAACCTCAAAGATGATATCAGTAATTCCGTGGTTTTATCGATCGATAGCTCGGTGCCCTTTGTGGTGGAAACCGGCGCTTCAGATCACGCGATAGCTGCTACGCTTAATCAGTCTGGGAGACCCGTCGCGTTCTTCTCGAGAACTCTCTCTGGAAGCGAGCAGAGACACTCAGCGATAGAGAAGGAAGCGTACGCCATCGTTGAAGTGCTGCGGAAATGGAGACATTATTTACTGGGAAACCACTTCACGCTCGTTACGGACCAACGATCCGTGGCATTCATGTTTGATGGGAAAAATAACGGGAAAATTAAGAATGAAAAAATTATGAGATGGCGGATAGACCTAGCTTGCTATAGTTACGACATTGTTTACCGGCCCGGGAGGGAAAACCCTGCTGCAGACACCTTCTCGCGGGTCTACTGCTCGGCGGTAATCAGTCGGGCTTTGCAAGACCTCCATGTGTCTCTTTGCCACCCGGGGGTAACCAGAATGGCACATTTCGTACGCAGACAGAACCTGCCCTATTCTATTGAAGATATTAAACAAATGAATGCTTCATGCCCTGTTTGTGCTGAACTAAAACCCAGATTCTATGGTGCGGCTTCTGGCAGACTGATCAAGGCCACTTCTCCCTTCGAGAGACTAAACATTGACTTCAAAGGGCCCCTGCCGACCGAGACAGACAACAGATACATATTCACTGTTGTTGATGAGTATTCAAGGTTCCCTTTCGCGTTTCCGTGCTCGGATATGACCTCGGGCACTGTCGTGAAATGTCTGTCTGACCTCTTCGCTATGTTTGGGAAACCTTCGTACATACATTCAGACAGAGGGCCGTGTTTCATGTCGGCCGGGCTAAAACAATTCCTATTAGAGCACGGCATAGCAACTAGTCGAGCGACGGGTTACAACCCACAGGGTAATGGGCAGGTGGAACGTTATAATGGAGTTATTTGGAAAGCCGTAACTCTGGCGTTGAAATCAAGAGGACTGGGCCCCGAGCGGTGGGAGGTTACCCTTCTCGACGCTCTGAATTCCATACGCTCTTTGCTCTGCACGTCCACCAATGCAACTCCTCACGACCGAATGTTTACTCACCAGCGGCGTTATGTTGACGGCCAATCGGTGCCCGACTGGCTAACCCATCCCGGAACAGTGTTCATGAAACGCCCGGTACGACAAAGCAAGTATGAACCCATGGTGGAGGGGGTCGAGCTCATCGATACTAATCCAGAATACGCTCATGTCAGGCTCCCGGATGGCAGGGAGACCACTGTGTCGGTTCGTCATTTGGCTCCCTCAGGTACTCCCCCCGCCGGTACACCACCATCTGGCACACCTCCCTCTGACATTCCCTCCCCAGGTGTTTCTCCCCCAGGGACTCCACCCGAGAAGGGTGATGGCGGAGCTACCGCGTTCCACCCGGGGGCGATCGGGGAGACATCTCCGGCTCGAGTCGAGGCTCACCAAAAGGATCGGAAGCCTCCCTCAAGTGAAACCGCCATCTACTCCCGGAGAGGCCGGCGAATAATACCCCCTCGCCGACTCAATCTGTAAAGGGGATTATCGGCATCCTCGATGCTCATGCTCCTATATGCTCGTTACATCATATATCGATGCTCATTACCATGCTCCTACAACTCAAAATAATCCTCACTGCTTGGCATGTATGCTTCTGTAGTTTAGATAGTTCGCGTTGCTTGAAATGTATACTCCTGTAGCGCTGAAGTAATCCTGGTGCGTTAGTTGGGCCTCTAGTTACATTTTAAAGATGGGGAGAATGTGGTGAATGGAAGGTCGTGACGTGTGACCACATGATGCCCGGCTCGAGCACAGAAGAGATAAAGCTGAGGTTCGGCTCAGCCGCGGGGTTTTGTCCCTGGGGCATTGTCGTTTTTTGTCGCCGGCTCACTTGGTGCTCATTGAATGGTGAGAATACTGATTGATATATAATACTGATTTATTTTGCGGTGATTAGTTGTGCGTGTGTACCTTACTGCTTATGTACTCCATGCTGCGTCTGTATTTCCTGGTGTGCCCGTAGAAGCGGCTTCAATCAAATGGAATAAAGCCTACACTCTGAAGGTTCTTCTCTCGTCTTCACTTCAGTATACATGAAGAGTTTGAACAGAGATTACAGGCAGACAAATCTATCGAGGTCAAATGTCATGAGACTGGGTCAACGTACACATCACGCTCACACATAGAAAGACACTTGAAACGAATGAGTAATGTTTGTTTGGAAGATTCTTCAACAAGCAAAATAAACCTCCGTTCAAAGACGACAGTATTTGACTTTAAAGAACATTGTATTTTTTGCGGAGAAAAGTGCATCATGGACTTTGATAAGAAGAATCCTAATCGTTGGCGGCGAGTTCTCCTTTGTAGGACTGCAGATCGTGTTGATCGGACAACTTTCAAACAAACTATTCTAGATGTTACCGATTTCCGCCAGGATGAAGAAGGACGCCAGGTCAAGATACGATTAATGGGCACAATCAGCGATCTTCATGCTGCTGATACGAGATATCACGATGACTGCAGAAAGTCCGACATGACACCTCGTTCTGTTGCAGCAGCAGCACACAGTGGCAGAGAAACCCAGGACATTGAGCCACCTGTGAGTTCTACGGTGGTTCTATCAGGTTTTCCTTTGTCCTCGTCCCTGTTTCTTAAGCTTTTGTTTGTTGGATTTGCTTTACAAAGGTTTATTGTTTCTCTTTTTGAGTTTCAAAGCAAAATATATTTGATAACATCCGATTTCTAAACCATTTGCCGTATTAATGTATTTTGTAAATTTCCAAGCCAATTGTTTTTTCCATCCTTCACACGCAGCTGTTTGTAAACAATCATGTTTGTGAACATCTCCCTGAAACGTCTCCAGAAATATAACGTTTTCCAGTGAAAGCGACTCAAGGTTTCTCGGTTGTGTAGAGTTAGTACTGTAGTAACACACGGACTCCAACCTTCCGATATCAGACAAGTGTGTGTGTGTGTGTGTGTGTGTGTGTGTGTGTGTATGTGTGTGTGTATGTGTGTGTGTGTGTATGTGTGTGTGTATGTGTGTGTATGTGTGTGTGTGTGTGTGTGTGTGTGTGTATGTGTGTGTGTGTGTGTGTGTGTGTGTGTGTGTGTGTGTGTGTGTGTGTGTGTGTGTGTATGTGTGTGTGTGTGTGTGTGTGTGTGTATGTGTGTGTGTGTGTGTATGTGTGTGTGTATGTGTGTGTGTGTGTGTATATGTGTGTGTGTATGTGTGTGTGTGTGTGTGTGTGTGTGTGTGTGTGTGTGTGTGTGTGTGTGTGTGTGTATCTCTCTCTCCCCACCTCTACCAAAACTCCCCTGTCTTCGTCCTCTCTGCCTCCCCTTCCCTGTCTCACCCCACACCTGCCTCATTTCAATCTCTCTCTCCCTCGATTTTTCTCCCTCCCTTCCCCCCTCCCTTTATTTACCCATCAGCAAAGCGACGAGTTGTGTTCACTTGCTCACAATCAAATAAGAAAATGAATCCCATCCCTTACCCTGATATTAAAACCCAAACCCTAATACCCCAAACCCAACCCCAATCTTTACACCCCAAACCTTACTCTAATCCCAAGATCATTAATCATTTTTACACAAATGTTTTTGAAAACAACTCAACGATTTATTATTTTTTAAACAGTTTAATAATTTGTTTTAAAGCAGTTTAATAAAAATACAAGGTCAATACAGTCTTTCCAAATTTTCTGAGTCTCTAAGGTAGAACTTGTATGTTGGGTCAAGGTGGAACTCGTTTTGTGGGTCAACGTAGAACTTGGTTTGTGGGTCAAGGTAGAACTCGTTTTGTGGGTCAAGGTAGAACTTGCTTTGTGGGTGAAGGTAGAACTCGTTTTGTGGGTCAAGGTAGAACTCGGTTTGTGGTTCAAGGTAGAACTCATTTTGTGGGTGAAGGTAGAACTCGTTTTGTGGGTCAAGGTAGAACTTGATTTGTGGGTGAAGGTAGAACTCGTTTTGTGGGTCAAGGTAGAACTCGGTTTGTGGTTCAAGGTAGAACTCGTTTTGTGGGTGAAGGTAGAACCCGTTTTGTGTGTCTCTGCACACACATCAGCTGAAGGAAGTGAAAACCACTGTAAATCACCACATTCATAATGTTCATCCTGATAATGCCTTCTCACACAATCCTGGAAACTCTGTATTCTCTCCATTACTTTCTGCATCTCAGTTCAATTTTCCTTTCCTTTTTCCTTCAATTTCACATCTTGATTTTCTTCATCCCAAAGTCCCACTGGATTTTAATTAACGTTATTCAAACAATTAGTTTTAATGCAGAAAAAGTTTATGATTGAAAAAATCTGCACTTACTACTCGTTGGTAAAGGTGACGTTTCGGGGAGAATCCACTCGCCTTCGTCACGGCAGATGAGGAACTGAGGAAGAAGCTGGAAAACTGCCACGTGACATCCAACCTGCTTCAATTTAATTACAAACATTCATCGATTTAATTAATTTTATTGATCATCCAGTTGTACACAATGACTTGTATACGGATACATTAACACTCATGCCAGACTTTCACCAAGTGGATGATCTGTTTGGTGCTTGTCTGGCCAAGAGAACAGCAAAACATTCATTTGTTCCGAACACTTCTGAGACACAGACAGAATGGGACACGATGGGGGTGAAGAACATGCAGTTTATACAAAGTTTGGAATAATTTGTAATGTAAGGCAAGAATCTTGGAAACTTACGTTCCAACCGGTAGGATGGTTTCATTCGAGGAGGTGGAGGGGAGTTAACGAGCACCTCTTCTGAGGGGTCTTTGGGAAAAAAAAACAATAAAAATATATAACATTAAACACATTGATATCTTCATCAGTTTGATAACTTGTTCAGGAAAGGGCACAGAAGGGAATGCACTGATGGAACAGGTAACTACGAAAAGGTGAATAATCCAGTCGAGGGGAGTTAAACGACTTGTGATTTATCCTGCATAGCGATGACTATGTCAATAAGTTACCTTCCCACAAAGTTATAATTACAATTATCTCCACAATTAAGAACATTCTTCTTTAGAGAAGGAAGTATTAACAGCAATGTCTATAAAACAACAAGAGCCAAAATGTATTTCAGTGAAACGTCCCGATCTTGGGGTTTATTGTGTTTGCACCCAGTGTGGTCACCCCAATTGTCCAAAGTATTGAAGAGTGCTTACCTGTTGAAGGTCCTGCATGTGGTATCACCTGTCAACACCTTGCTGTTTGTGCTGTTGCTGTTGCAGCCTGTGATCACAATGAGGGTTCTGCTTTTCCTGCAGCCACTCAACACCGTGCTGCTTCTGTTGTTGCTGTTGCTCCTTTCGACACTGTTGATGACCCTTTAGACGTTTAGACCCCATATGACCTTTTAAACTCTGATAGATCCTTTGACCCCAATGACATTTATACCCGCAGATCCTTTAGATCCGTGGAGACCCATTTCGATCCCTTATTTTTTGTTAGAGTCCGTATGACCTTTACACCGTTTGAACTGCTTCGACCCCTTTAGAACCCTTTAGACAAACCACACAAACATCAAAATAGTCTTTTGTGACACAGACTACTCTTCACAGCAGGTGATGTGCAAACTCGTCCCACCCAGAGGGTGGTTAACTGTGCTGGTAACCTTATCTGATCGAAAACTACTTGGAAAAACGACAACTAAAATGAAATCAGATTCCTGGAAGTTTTACAACACAAAATAGAGTCTCTCCCCCTCCTCCCCTGCAAACCTGGTGTTCCTGTCCTCAATTACAATCATCATTGGAATAAAGACATTCATCGTCCCCATCCTCACAATCACATCCGTTGTCATCATCGCAATCACATCTGTCATCGTCACAATCACATTCGTCATCTCCATCGTCACAATCACATTCGTCATCTACATCGTCACAATCACATTCGTCGTCTCCATCGTCACAATCACATTCGTCATCTTCTGAATTCAATTTGTCGTCATCATCATCATCTTCCACATCTTTCTCCTCCCCATCAGGCTCATCTTCTCCATCTACTTTCTTCTCCTTTCTGTGAACACACAAGAAAAACCAGAACATTTCTCTGTGAAGCGCAAATGTGTCAATCAGAGTACCACCAGATATATAAACTCCAATAACAACATATTCATCAGTACAGAGGTCCATCGGGATTATAGTTTGCTGTTCTTCATTGGAACATCAATAATAAAATGAAGACTTGTGAAGAGCTTTACCGGAACCGTTTGTTCATCCATAAATAAATCGCACAAAACGAGTTGATGATCAGTATCACCATGGAGATGATCCCTACAGCAAATTCAAATCTCGCCCAAAGCGACACGAGTTGTCCAACGTCCATCGGGCCGAAGATGGAACCTTCCCCAAAGATCTGTGGACACGGATATAACAAGGTTAATAAATTAATGTTATTTCAATGAAAACAGGAATCGATTTCCTTCATAACAATCCTTCAATGGGATCCTTTCAAACTGAAGTTGAAACACGACGTTCTGACCACAGGTCCAGCAAACGGATCAAACATTCCAGAACAGGTGTGGTTTCCTTGTAACAAGATTAATTAGTACATTTGTTCACATCGTAATCAAACCGTCATTATTTCTTGAATATCACAATCTGCTCCGTTCCTATAACTTCCTCCTCATTCTCATCAATGGGATCTTTAAACCTTTACCCTCCGTCCACCAGGGACGGTCTTTCTCTTCGTGTCCCACTTACCTGGTAAGACTGATTTATAGCCCAGACTCCAGGACGCACTTTCAGGTGCTCCGGAAACATGTCCTCTTGTAATTCTTTGAAAAAACTCAAGAGCACAACAAGGTACGACCACATCGTGGCAGCGAATGCGGCAGAATGGTCGAAATGTTGTAAAAGGTGAACACACAATGCGTCCCGCCGATGGTCTTTGTGACGCTGCAAGCATTGTTGTCATGGTAACCCCGTTCGGTTCCAAACAAACCCATTTCAGTTTTCATTGTATCATCATCCCATGTATTATATGTAATTATATAATGGTTTGTAGTATTTGTGTGCAAGTTGGCCTGAAAATCGTTTTACCCCTCACCGGTAATAGTCCAGTGTTGGCCAGAAAAGCGTGTGTTTGGGTCCGCACAATGTTTTTCTGCATTTTTGTGATCACCAGAACATCTGAATGAATATTCCGATTGATGCCACTCTGGCACCCTTGAGCATTTTTGTGGAAACCCATTAATGTGAAAATTAGCGGTGGCCATTTTCGAAATTATTATTTTCTTAATATCTCCAAAAGTAAGCATCCAAATATCCTGGTTGAGGTGTCTGCACCCATGTTTTTAGGGTCACTCGTCATGATAACCCCACTTAGAATTGAACAACATTTAAGTTTAGCTCATTAATATGCAAATTAGCAGTCGCCATCATCAAAATAACAATTTTTCTTAATATCTCCACAAGTAAGTATCCAAACAGTCTGGTTGAGGTGTCCAACCCCATATTTTCAGGGTCACTGGTCATGATAAACCCACTTCCAATTTGATAACATTTAAATTTAGCTCATTAATATGCAAATTAGCAAAACCCTACCCCCTGAATTTGTCCGCGCCGAATGGCGTTTTTGCAGTGCAGTTATACAACAACAACAACAACAACAACAACAACAAAACTGTTTGAAAATAACTTGCACAGAGCTGTTTATCCCCAGTACAGTTGTGAAGAAATGACTGACCTCAGAAGATCAACAGCCTGAACTGTTTCTGATCAAGTAACTCGAGGCTTGTAATGTAATGAAAGAAACGTGGAGAACTGAGTTTTAAGTAAGAGTAATGTTTTCTGATACAGGAGAATCATCGATATTATTTTCAAGCAAGTTTTTTTTTATTATTATTTAACATGATCTGTCTGAAAACAACTGTGTATTTTATTGATTTTTAAAAGTACACACGGTGGAACCTGTTTCCTGAGAATTTTTTTAAAATATGAACAAAGAAATTAAATGTTTACTGATGTTTATAATTACCTCGATTGTTACACGTTGAGGCTCCATCACCATGGGAGACTGTTTGTTTATTCAGTCCCTGTGATGCCACTAAAGCTGGAAAACCTCTGGTATCAGTTGGTCCAGACAGAGTGCGAAGTATCATCCGGTCAAGCAAAGCAAGACAAGATGGTATACATGAAGAGTTTGAACAGAGATTACAGGCAGACAAATCTATCGAGGTCAAATGTCATGAGACTGGGTCAACGTACACATCACGTTCACACATAGAAAGACACTTGAAACGAATGAGTAATATTTGTTTGGAAGATTCTTCAACAAGCAAAATAAACCTCCGTTCAAAGACGACAGTATTTGACTTTAAAGAACATTGTATTTTTTGCGGAGAAAAGTGCATCATGGACTTTGATAAGAAGAATCCTAATCGTTGGCGGCGAGTTCTCCTTTGTAGGACTGCAGATCGTGTTGATCGGACAACTTTCAAACAAACTATTCTAGATGTTACCGATTTCCGCCAGGATGAAGAAGGACGCCAGGTCAAGATACGATTAATGGGCACAATCAGCGATCTTCATGCTGCTGATTTTTTTTTTTTTTTTTTTTTTTGTATACCTTGGTCGAGGCTCGTATGAGAGCTAACACACAACTCACAGCAAGGAGGCATGAGACAAGAGGGGCGGGAGTGGAAGGGACAAAACAGTGGGGAACAGACACATTAGGTGAACTGTGGAAGGGAGAGGGATGGGGAAGGGACGGGGAACATGGCGAAGAGAAGATGGACATTACAGGGACTTTCAGGAAGGAAAGCAGGAGAATTGAAGGAAGTGGGCTTGGGTGCATTATCGGGGGTAGAAAAGATCGAGGATTTGGATGGGGGAAGATAAGAGGTGGTGGTGAACAGCTGTTTTGAAAGCCTGGAGGGAAGAATGGGAAAGAATAGAGTGAGGAAGTTTATTCCAAAGGCGGGAAAAAAGAGGAATGAAAGAGTGAAGATGAGCAGTGATTCGTGATTTTGGTAGTTTTACCAGAAGGGGGTTGTTGGCGGACCTTGAGCGCCCTGTGGAAATGTGGTTGGGACAAATCGCAGAGAGAGCAGGGGGGGCAAGGCTGGAGAGGAGTCGGTAGAACACAGCAAGACCACCGACCAACCTGCGGTGATTGAGTGAGAGGCCCAAAGACTCAGCTTCATTGCGGGAGATGCCAATGATCTTAAAAGCCCTGGTTTCGACAGCGTGAAGCCGAGAAAGGTGGGAGGCAGGAGCACCAGCCCAGAGGGGAGAGCAGTACTCCATCAGGCTACGGACAAAAGCTTTGTAAGTGGTCAGGAGCTCAAGAGGGCCGAGGAAGGACTTTGCACGACGGAGGATTCCCAGTCGGCGACTGGCTTTTGAGGCAAGGTTGGAAATGTGACTTTCCCAGGAAAGGTCATGGCAGATAGTGAGACCCAGAAGCTTGAAAGAAAAGACTTCTTCCAGAGGATTGTTGAGAAAGTGGATGGGGGGGTTTTCTAAACGGTCCTTTCGAAGAGACATAGTGAGAGTGTAAGATTTGTGTGGATTGAAAGACATGTTCCACGTGTTGGACCAGTTTGTGATTTTATCCAGATCTGCAGTGAGCGAAGAAGCTGCTGCTTGCCGGTCTGAGGGATGACAGATGGTACGGCAGAGGGTGGAGTCATCGGCAAAGAGAAATAGAGGATTTTCCAGAGAGTCCGAGAGATCATTGATGAAAACCAGAAAAAGAACAGGGCCCAGAACGCTACCTTGAGGAACTCCAGCCTGCACAGGAAGAGGGGATGAAAGAACTCCATTTAGGGCCACACGTTGACTGCGACAGGAGAGGAAGTCTGCGAGCCATGAGTGGAGATGGCCTTGAATACCATGGGAAGAGAGTTTGGTGAGTAGGGCAGGGTGCCAGACTGTGTCAAAAGCACGTGATATGTCCAGGGATACGGCTCGGATTTCCTGTCTGGCATTGAGGACCTCCATCCATTGATGGGAGAGCAGTAGCAGCATATCCAGGGTAGAGTGACCTGGTCTGAAACCAAATTGATGATTGGAAATCAAGCCATTGGAGAAGAGGAAGGATTTCATGTCTGAAGCGATGATGGATTCCATAACCTTGCTGATGATTGGGAGAAGGCTGATTGGTCTGTAGTTACAGGGATCTGTTTTTGCACCTTTTTTATGCAGGGCAGTGATGTTAGCAGATTTCCAAGCAGATGGCAGATGACCTTGGGAAAATGAGAGGGTGAATAGAACAGAGAGAGGGTGAGCAAGAGCAGAAGAGCAGGCTTTGAGGACACGTGGGCTGATGCCGTCTGGACCGGTTGCAGAATCTGACTCGAGGTTTGAAAGCAAGCTCTCCACCTTGTCAGGAGAAAAGGATACAGAGTCCAGGGACAGTTGGGTGCGACTGGGTAAAGTGGGTAGAGATAGTGATGGGTTTGGGACACAAGATTTAGCTGCAAACACCGAGTTTAGACATTCAGCTTTATCACGTGTGGAATCAGCAGTGCGGCCATTTGAGGTAAGGGAGGGGATGGAGGGGGAACATACACCAGAAACAGATTTGATTAAATGCCACCAGGATTTTGAGGAGGGAGAGAGGTTTGAGAGTTCAGACTTGAGATGAGAAAGATGTTGTTTTCTGGCTCTCCTGAGGGTAGATACACACTTGTTCCGAGCTTTGTGGAAAGAACTGAGATTGCCCTCAGTTGGGTTTGCTTTCCATGAGGCAAAGGCAAGTTGTTTCAGGACAACTGCCTCGCCACAAGCTTCAGTAAACCAAGGGCGGGAGGAAGGGTAAGACAACTGAACACGAGAGGGGATAAATCTGTGCATGAGGGAGAGCAAGTTTCTTTGAAAGAATTCCCAGGATGAGTTGATGTTTGAGAAAGTAGTGATAGGAGACCA
>NC_140967.1:44854675-44859675 GCF_056783735.1 Eptatretus burgeri
ATGATCTGTTTGGTGCTTGTCTGGCCAAGAGAACAGCAAAACATTCGTTTGTTCCGAACACTTCTGAGACACAGACAGAATGGGACATGATGGGGGTGAAGAACATGCAGTTTATACAAAGTTTGGAATAATTTATAATGTAAGGCAAGAATCTTGGATACTTACGTTCCAACCGGTAGGGTGGTTTCATTCGAGGGGGTGGAGGGGAGTTAACGAGCACCTCTTCTGAGGGGTCTTTGGGAAAAAAACAACAATAATATATAACATTAAATACATTGATATCTTCATCAGTTTGATAACTTGTTCAGGAAAGGGCACAGAAGGGAATGCACTGATGGAACAGGTAACGACGAAAAGGTGAATAATCCAGTTGAGGGGAGTTCAACTTCTTGTGATTTATCCTGCATAGCGATGACTATGTCAATAAGTTACCTTCCCACAAAGTTATAATTACAATTATCTCCACAATTAAGAACATTCTTCTTTAGAGAAGGAAGTATTAACAGCAATGTCTATGAAACAACAAGAGCCAAAATGTATTTCAGCTAAACGTCCCGATCTTGGGGTTTGTTGTGTTTGCACCCAGTGTGGTCACCCCAATTGTCCAAAGTATTGAAGAGTGCTTACCTGTTGAAGGTCCTGCATTTCTGCGGTTTCTGCCATTGCTGTTGCAGCCTGTGATCACAATGAGGGTTCTGCTTTTCCTGCAGCCACTCAACACCGTGCTGCTTCTGTTGCTGTTGCTCCTTCAGACCCATTGAGACCCCAGAGACCCATTTCGATCCCTTATTTTTTGTTAGAGCCCGTATGGCCTTTACACCGTTTGAACTGCTTCGACCCCTTTAGAACCCTTTACACAAACCACACAAACATCAAAATAGTCTTTTTGCGACACAGACTATTCATTTCAGCAGGTGATGTGCAAACTCGTCCCACCCAGAGGGTGGTTAACTGCTGGTAACCTTATCTGATCGAAACCTTCTTGGAAAAACAACAACTAAAATGAAATCAGATTCCTGGAAGTTTTACAACACAAAATAGAGCCTCTCCCCCTCCTCCCCTGCGAACCTGGTGTTCCTGTCCTCAATTACAATCGTCATTGGAACAAAGATATTCATCGTTCCGATCCTCACAATGACATCCGTCATCGTCATCGTCACAATCACATCCGTCGTCACCATCGTCACAATCATATCCGTCGTCTCCAGCGTCACAATCGTATTCATCGTCTCCATCGTCACAATCACATTCGTCATCTTCTGAATTCAATATGTCGTCATCATCATCATCTTCCACATCTTTATCCTCCCCATCAGGCTCATCTTCTCCATCTACTTTCTTCTCCTTTCTGTGAACACACAAGAAAAACCAGAACATTTCTCTGTGTTGCGCAAATGTGTCAATCAGAGTACCACCAGATATATAAACTCCAATAACAACACAATCATCAGTACAGAGGTCCATCGGGATTATCGTTTGCTGTTCTTCATTGGAACATCAATAATAAAATGAAGACTTGTGAAGAGCTTTACCGGAACCGTTCGTTCATCCATAAATAAATCGCACAAAGCGAGTTGATGATCAGTATCACCATGGAGATGATCCCTACAGCAAATTCAAATCTCGCCCAAAGCGACACGAGTTGTCCAACGTCCATCGGGCCGAAGATGGAACCTTCCCCAAAGATCTGTGGACACGGATATAACAAGGTTAATAAATTAATGTTATTTCAATGAAAACAGGAATCGATTTCCTTCATAACAATCCTTCAATGGGATCCTTTCAAACTGAAGTTGAAACACGACGTTCTGACCACAGGTCCAGCAAACGGATCAAACATTCCAGAACAGGTGTGGTTTCCTTGTAACAAGATTAATTAGTACATTTGTTCACATCGTAATCAAACCGTCATTATTTCTTGAATATCACAATCTGCTCCGTTCCTATAACTTCCTCCTCATTCTCATCAATGGGATCTTAAAACCTTTCCCCTCCGTCCACCAGGGACGGTCTTTCTCTTCGTGTCCCACTTACCTGGTAAGACTGATTTATATCTCAGACTCCAGGACGCACTTTCAGGTGCTCCGGAAACATGTCCTCTTGTAATTCTTTGAAAAAACTCAAGAGCACAACAAGGTACGACCACATCGTGGCAGCGAATGCGGCAGAATGGTCGAAATGTTGGAAAGGGTGAACACACAATGCGTCCCGCCGATGGTCTTTGTGACGCTGCAAGCATTGTTGTCATGGTAACCCCGTTGGGTTCAGGGTCACTGGTCATGATGAACCCACTTCCAATTTGATAACATTTAAATTTAGCTCATTAATATGCAAATTAGCAAAACCCTACCCCCTGAATTTGTCTGCGCCGAATGGCGTTTTTGCAGTGCAGTTATACAACAACAACAACAACAACAACAACAACAAAACTGTTTGAAAATAACTTGCACAGAGCCGTTTATCCCCAGTACAGTTGTGAAGAAATGACTGACCTCAGAAGATCAACAGCCTGAACTGTTTCTGATCAAGTAACTCGAGGCTTGTAATGTAATGAAGGAAACGTGGAGAACTGAGTTTTAAGTAAGAGTAATGTTTTCTGATACAGAAGAATCATCGATATTATTTTCAAGCAAGTTTTTTTTTATTATTATTTAACATGATCTGTCTGAAAACAACTGTGTATTTTATTGATTTTTAAAAGTACACACGGTGGAACCTGTTTCCTGAGAATTTTTTTAAAATATGAACAAAGAAATTAAATGTTTACTGATGTTTATAATTACCTCTATTGTTACACGTTGAGGCTCCATCACCATGGGAGACTGTTTGTTTCTTCAGTCCCTGTGATGCCACTAAAGCTGGAAAACCTCTGGTATCAGTTGGTCCAGACAGAGTGCGAAGTATCATCCGGTCAAGCAAAGCAAGACAAGATGGTATACATGAAGAGTTTGAACAGAGATTACAGGCAGACAAATCTATCGAGGTCAAATGTCATGAGACTGGGTCAACGTACACATCACGCTCACACATAGAAAGACACTTGAAACGAATGAGTAATATTTGTTTGGAAGATTCTTCAACAAGCAAAATAAACCTCCGTTCAAAGACGACAGTATTTGACTTTAAAGAACATTGTATTTTTTGCGGAGAAAAGTGCATCATGGACTTTGATAAGAAGAATCCTAATCGTTGGCGGCGAGTTCTCCTTTGTAGGACTGCAGATCGTGTTGATCGGACAACTTTCAAACAAACTATTCTAGATGTTACCGATTTCCGCCAGGATGAAGAAGGACGCCAGGTCAAGATACGATTAATGGGCACAATCAGCGATCTTCATGCTGCTGATTTTTTTTTTTTTTGTATACCTTGGTCGAGGCTCGTATGAGAGCTAACACACAACTCACAGCAAGGAGGCATGAGACAAGAGGGGCGGGAGTGGAAGGGACAAAACAGTGGGGAACAGACACATTAGGTGAACTGTGGAAGGGAGAGGGATGGGGAAGGGACGGGGAACATGGCGAAGAGAAGATGGACATTACAGGGACTTTCAGGAAGGAAAGCAGGAGAATTGAAGGAAGTGGGCTTGGGTGCATTATCGGATTTCGGTGCATTATCGGAAAAGATCGAGGATTTGGATGGGGGAAGATAAGAGGTGGTGGTGAACAGCTGTTTTGAATGCCTGGAGGGAAGAATGGGAAAGAATAGAGTGAGGAAGTTTATTCCAAAGGCGGGAAAAAAGAGGAATGAAAGAGTGAAGATGAGCAGTGATTCGTGATTTTGGTAGTTTTACCAGAAGGGGGTTGTTGGCGGACCTTGAGCGCCCTGTGGAAATGTGGTTGGGACAAATCGCAGAGAGAGCAGGGGGGGCAAGGCTGGAGAGGAGTCGGTAGAACACAGCAAGACCACCGACCAACCTGCGGTGATTGAGTGAGAGGCCCAAAGACTCAGCTTCATTGCGGGAGATGCCAATGATCTTAAAAGCCCTGGTTTCGACAGCGTGAAGCCGAGAAAGGTGGGAGGCAGGAGCACCAGCCCAGAGGGGAGAGCAGTACTCCATCAGGCTACGGACAAAAGCTTTGTAAGTAGTCAAGAGCTCAAGAGGGCCGAGGAAGGACTTTGCACGACGGAGGATTCCCAGTCGGCGACTGGCTTTTGAGGCAAGGTTGGAAATGTGACTTTCCCAGGAAAGGTCATGGCAGATAGTGAGACCCAGAAGCTTGAAAGAAAAGACTTCTTCCAGAGGATTGTTGAGAAAGTGGATGGGGGGGGTTTGTAAACGGTCCTTTCGAAGAGACATAGTGAGAGTGTGAGATTTGTGTGGATTGAAAGACATGTTCCACGTGTTGGACCAGTTTGTGATTTTATCCAGATCTGCAGTGAGCGAAGAAGCTGCTGCTTGCCGGTCTGAGGGATGACAGATGGTACGGCAGAGGGTGGAGTCATCGGCAAAGAGAAATAGAGGATTTTCCAGAGAGTCCGAGAGATCATTGATGAAAACCAGAAAAAGAACAGGGCCCAGAACGCTACCTTGAGGAACTCCAGCCTGCACAGGAAGAGGGGATGAAAGAACTCCATTTAGGGCCACACGTTGACTGCGACAGGAGAGGAAGTCTGCGAGCCATGAGTGGAGATGGCCTTGAATACCATGGGAAGAGAGTTTGGTGAGTAGGGCAGGGTGCCAGACTGTGTCAAAAGCACGTGATATGTCCAGGGATACGGCTCGGATTTCCTGTCTGGCATTGAGGACCTCCATCCATTGATGGGAGAGCAGTAGCAGCATATCCAGGGTAGAGTGACCTGGTCTGAAACCAAATTGATAATTGGAAATCAAGCCATTGGAGAAGAGGAAGGATTTCATGTCTGAAGCGATGATGGATTCCATAACCTTGCTGATGATTGGGAGAAGGCTGATTGGTCTGTAGTTACAGGGATCTGTTTTTGCACCTTTTTTATGCAGGGCAGTGATGTTAGCAGATTTCCAAGCAGATGGCAGATGACCT
>NC_140967.1:44864675-44877175 GCF_056783735.1 Eptatretus burgeri
TGTATGTTGGGTCAAGGTAGAACTCGTTTTGTGGGTCAAGGTAGAACTCGTTTTGTGGGTCAAGGTAGAACTCGGTTTGTGGGTCAAGGTAGAACTCGTTTTGTGGGTCAAGGTAGAACTCGGTTTGTGGGTCTCTGCACACACATCATCTGAAGGAAGTGAAAACCACTGTAAATCACCACATTCATAATGTTCATCCTGATAATGCCTTCTCACATAATCCTGGAAACTCTGTATTCTCTCCATTACTTTCTGCATCTCAGTTCAATTTTCCTTTCCTTTTGCCTTCAATTTCACATCTTGATTTTCTTCATCCCAAAGTCCCACTGGATTTTAATTAACGTTTTTCAAACATTTAATTTTAATGCAGAAAAAGTTTATAATTGAAAAAATCTGCACTTACTACTCGTTGGTAAAGGCGACGTTTCGGGGAGAATCCACTCGCCTTGGTCACGGCAGATGAGGAACTGAGGAAGAAGCTGGAAAACTGCCACGTGACATCCAACCTCCTTCAATTTAATTACCAAACATTCATCGATTTTATTAATTTTAATGATCATCCAGTTGTACACAATGACTTGTATACAGATACATTTACACTCATGCCAGACTTTCACCAACTGGATGATCTGTTTGGTGCTTGTCTGGCCAAGAGAACAGCAAAACATTCGTTTGTTCCGAACACTTCTGAGACACAGACAGAATGGGACATGATGGGGGTGAAGAACATGCAGTTTATACAAAGTTTGGAATAATTTATAATGTAAGGCAAGAATCTTGGATACTTACGTTCCAACCGGTAGGGTGGTTTCATTCGAGGGGTGGAGGGGAGTTAACGAGCACCTCTTCTGAGGGGTCTTTGGGAAAAAAACAACAATAATATATAACATTAAATACATTGATATCTTCATCAGTTTGATAACTTGTTCAGGAAAGGGCACAGAAGGGAATGCACTGATGGAACAGGTAACGACGAAAAGATGAATAATCCAGTTGAGGCGAGTTCAACTTCTTGTGATTTATCCTGCATAGCGATGACTATGTCAATAAGTTACCTTCCCACAAAGTTATAATTACAATTATCTCCACAATTAAGAACATTCTTCTTTAGAGAAGGAAGTATTAACAGCAATGTCTATGAAACAACAAGAGCCAAAATGTATTTCAGCTAAACGTCCCGATCTTGGGGTTTGTTGTGTTTGCACCCAGTGTGGTCACCCCAATTGTCCAAAGTATTGAAGAGTGCTTACCTGTTGAAGGTCCTGCATTTCTGCGGTTTCTGCCATTGCTGTTGCAGCCTGTGATCACAATGAGGGTTCTGCTTTTCCTGCAGCCACTCAACACCGTGCTGCTTCTGTTGCTGTTGCTCCTTCAGACCCATTGAGACCCCAGAGACCCATTTCGATCCCTTATTTTTTGTTAGAGCCCGTATGGCCTTTACACCGTTTGAACTGCTTCGACCCCTTTAGAACCCTTTACACAAACCACACAAACATCAAAATAGTCTTTTTGCGACACAGACTATTCATTTCAGCAGGTGATGTGCAAACTCGTCCCACCCAGAGGGTGGTTAACTGCTGGTAACCTTATCTGATCGAAACCTTCTTGGAAAAACAACAACTAAAATGAAATCAGATTCCTGGAAGTTTTACAACACAAAATAGAGCCTCTCCCCCTCCTCCCCTGCGAACCTGGTGTTCCTGTCCTCAATTACAATCGTCATTGGAACAAAGATATTCATCGTTCCGATCCTCACAATGACATCCGTCATCGTCATCGTCACAATCACATCCGTCGTCACCATCGTCACAATCATATCCGTCGTCTCCAGCGTCACAATCGTATTCATCGTCTCCATCGTCACAATCACATTCGTCATCTTCTGAATTCAATATGTCGTCATCATCATCATCTTCCACATCTTTATCCTCCCCATCAGGCTCATCTTCTCCATCTACTTTCTTCTCCTTTCTGTGAACACACAAGAAAAACCAGAACATTTCTCTGTGTTGCGCAAATGTGTCAATCAGAGTACCACCAGATATATAAACTCCAATAACAACACAATCATCAGTACAGAGGTCCATCGGGATTATCGTTTGCTGTTCTTCATTGGAACATCAATAATAAAATGAAGACTTGTGAAGAGCTTTACCGGAACCGTTCGTTCATCCATAAATAAATCGCACAAAGCGAGTTGATGATCAGTATCACCATGGAGATGATCCCTACAGCAAATTCAAATCTCGCCCAAAGCGACACGAGTTGTCCAACGTCCATCGGGCCGAAGATGGAACCTTCCCCAAAGATCTGTGGACACGGATATAACAAGGTTAATAAATTAATGTTATTTCAATGAAAACAGGAATCGATTTCCTTCATAACAATCCTTCAATGGGATCCTTTCAAACTGAAGTTGAAACACGACGTTCTGACCACAGGTCCAGCAAACGGATCAAACATTCCAGAACAGGTGTGGTTTCCTTGTAACAAGATTTATTAGTACATTTGTTCACATTGTAATCATACCGTCATTATTTCTTGAATATCACAATCTGCTCCGTTCCTATAACTTCCTTTTCATTCTCATCAATGGGATCTTTAAACCTTTACCCTCCGTCCATCAGGGACGGTCTTTCTCTTCGTGTCCCACTTACCTGGTACGACTGATTTATAGCCCAGACTCCAGGACGCACTTTCAGGTGCTCCGGAAACATGTCCTCTTGAAATTCTTTGAAAAAACTCAAGAGCACAACAAGGTACGACCACATCGTGGCAGCGAATGCGGCAGAATGGTCGAAATGTTGTAAAAGGTGAACACACAATGCGTCCCGCCGATGGTCTTTGTGACGCTGCAAGCATTGTTGTCATGGTAACCCCGTTCGGTTCCAAAGAAACCCATTTCAGTTTTCATTGTATCATCATCCCATGTATTATATGTAATTATATAATGGTTTGTAGTATTTGTGTGCAGGTTGGCCTGAAAGTCGTTTTACCCCTCACCGGTAATAGTCCGAGTGTTGGCCAGAAAAGCGTGCGTTAGGGTCCGCACAATGTTTTTCTGCATTTTTGTGATCACCAGACCATCTGAATGAATATTCCGATTGATGCCACTCTGGCACCCTTGAGCATTTTTGTGGAAACTCATTAATATGCAAATTAGCGGTGGTTATTTTCGGAATTACGATTTTTCTTAATATCTCCAAAAGTAAGCATCCAAATATCCTAGTTGAGGTGTCTGCACCCATGTTTTTAGGGTCACTGGTCATGATAACCCCACTTAGAATTGAACAACATTTAAATTTAGCTCATTAATATGCAAATTAGCAGTCGCCATTATCAAAATAACAATTTTTCTTAATATCTCCAGAAGTAAGCATCCAAACAGCCTGGTTGAGGTGTCCAACCCCATATTTTCAGGGTCACTGGTCATGATAAACCCACTTACAATTTGATAACATTTAAATTTAGCTCATTAATATGCAAATTAGCAAAACCCTACCCCCTGAATTTGTCCGCGCCGAATGGCGTTTTTGCAGTACACTTGTACAACAACAACAACAAAACTGTTTGAAAATAACTTGCTCAGAGCCGTTTATCCCCAGTACAGTTGTGAAGAAATGACTGACCTCAGAAGATCAACAGCCTGAACTGTTTCTGATCAAGTAACTCGAGGCTTGTAATGTAATGAAGGAAACATGGAGAACTGAGTTTTAAGTAAGAGTAATGTTTTCTGATACAGTAGAATCATCGATATTTTATTTGCAAGCAAGTTTTTTATTATTATTATTTAACATGATCTGTCTGAAAACAACTGTGTATTTTATTGATTTTTAAAAGTACTCACGGTGGAACCTGTTTCCTGAGAATTTTTTTAAAATACGAACAAAGAAATTAAATGTTTACTGATGTTTATAATTACCTCTATTGTTACACGTTGAGGCTCCATCACCATGGGAGACTGTTTGTTTCTTCAGTCCCTGAAATGCCACTAAAGCTGGAAAACCTCTGGTATCAGTTGGTCCAGACAGAGTACGAAGTATCATCCGGTCAAGCAAAGCAAGACAAGATGGTATACATGAAGAGTTTGAACAGAGATTACAGGCAGACAAATCTATCGAGGTCAAATGTCATGAGACTGGGTCAACGTACACATCACGCTCACACATAGAAAGACACTTGAAACGAATGAGTAATGTTTGTTTGGAAGATGCTTCAACAAGCAAAATAAACCTCCGTTCAAAGACGACAGTATTTGACTTTAAAGAACATTGTATTTTTTGCGGAGAAAAGTGCATCATGAACTTTGATAAGAAGAATCCTAATCGTTGGCGGCGAGTTCTCCTTTGTAGGACTGCAGATCGTGTTGATCGGACAACTTTCAAACAAACTATTCTAGATGTTACCGATTTCCGCCAGGATGAAGAAGGACGCCAGGTCAAGATACGATTAATGGGCACAATCAGCGATCTTCATGCTGCTGATACGAGATATCACGATGACTGCAGAAAGTCCTACATGACACCTCGTTCTGTTGCAGCAGCAGCACACAGTGGCAGAGAAACTCAGGACATTGAGCCACCTGTGAGTTCTACGGTGGTTCTATCAGGTTTTCCTTTGTCCTCGTCCCTGTTTCTTAAGCTTTTGTTTGTTGGATTTGCTTTACAAAGGTTTATGGTTTCTCTTTTTGAGTTTCAAAGCAAAATATATTTAATAACATCCGATTTCTAAGCCATTTGCCATATTCATGTATTTTGTAAATTTCCAAGCCAATTGTTTTTTCCATCCTTCACACGCAGCTGTTTGTAAACAATCATGTTTGTGAACATCTCCCTGAAACGTCTCCAGAAATATAACGTTGTCCAGTGAAAGCGACTCAATTTTTCTCGGTTGTGTAGAGTTAGTACTGCAGTAACACATGGACTCCAACCTTCCGATATCAGCCAAGTGTGTGTGTTTGTATGTGTATGTGTGTTTGTATGTGTGCGTATGTGTGTGTATGTGTGTATGTGTGTGTATGTGTATGTGTGTGTGTCTCTCTCTCCCCACCTCTACCATAACTCCCCTGTCTTCGTCCTCTCTGCCTCCCCTTCCCTGTCTCACCCCACACCTGCCTCATTTCAATCTCTCTCTCCCTCGATTTTTCTCCCTTCCTTCCCCCCCCCTCCCTTTATTTACCCATCAGCAAAGCGACGAGTTGTGTTCACTTGCTCACAATCAAATAAGAAAATGAATCCCATCCCTTACCCTGATATTAAAACCCAAACCCTAATACCCCAAACCCAACCCCAATCTTTACACCCCAAACCTTACTCTAATCCCAAGATCATTAATCATTTTTACACAAATGTTTTTGAAAACAACTCAACGATTTATTATTTTTTAAACAGTTTAATAATTTGTTTTAAAGCAGTTTAATAAAAATACAAGGTCAATACAGTCTTTCCAAATTTTCTGAGTCTCTAAGGTAGAACTTGTATGTTGGGTCAAGGTAGAACTCGTTTTGTGGGTCAAGGTAGAACTCGTTTTGTGGGTCAACGTAGAACTCGTTTTGTGGGTCAAGGTAGAACTTGCTTTGTGGGTGAAGGTAGAACTCGTTTTGTGGGTCAAGGTCGAACCCGTTTTGTGGGTCTCTGCACACACATCATCTGAAGGAAGTGAAAACCACTGTAAATCACCACATTCATAATGTTCATCCTGATAATGCCTTCTCACACAATCCTGGAAACTCTGTATTCTCTCCATTACTTTCTGCATCTCAGTTCAATTTTCCTTTCCTTTTTCCTTCAATTTCACATCTTGATTTTCTTCATCCCAAAGTCCCACTGGATTTTAATTAACGTTTTTCAAACAATTAGTTTTAATGCAGAAAAAGTTTATAATTGAAAAAATCTGCACTTACTACTCGTCGGTAAAGGCGACGTTTCGGGGAGAATCCACTCGCCTTGGTCACGGCAGATGAGGAAATGAGGAAGAAGCTGGAAAACTGCCACGTGACATCCAACCTGCTTCAATTTAATTACAAACATTCATCGATTAAATTAATTTTATTGATCATCCAGTTGTACACAATGACTTGTATACGGATACATTAACACTCATGCCAGACTTTCACCAACTGGATGATCTGTTTGGTGCTTGTCTGGCCAAGAGAACAGCAAAACATTCGTTTGTTCCGAACACTTCTGAGACACACACAGAATGGGACACGATGGAGGTGAAGAACATGCAGTTTATACAAAGTTTGGAATAATTTGTAATGTAAGGCAAGAATCTTGGAAACTTACGTTCCAACCGGTAGGATGGTTTCATTCAAGGAGGTGGAGGGGAGTTAACGAGCACCTCTTCTGAGGGGTCTTTGGGAAAAAAACAACAATAAAAATATATAACATTAAACACATTGATATCTTCATCAGTTTGATAACTTGTTCAGGAAAGGGCACAGAAGGGAATGCACTGATGGAACAGGTAACGACGAAAAGGTGAATAATCCAGTCGAGGGGAGTTAAACTTCTTGTGATTTATCCTGCATCGCGATGACTATGTCAATAAGTTACCTTCCCACAAAGTTATAATTACAATTATCTCCACAATTAAGAACATTCTTCTTTAGAGAAGGAAGTATTAACAGCAATGTCTATAAAACAACAAGAGCCAAAATGTATTTCAGTGAAACGTCCCGATCTTGGGGTTTGTTGTGTTTGCACCCAGTGTGGTCACCCCAATTGTCCAAAGTATTGAAGAGTGCTTACCTGTTGAAGGTCCTGCATGTGGTATCACCTGTCAACACCTTGCTGTTTGTGCTGTTGCTGTTGCAGCCTGTGATCACAATGAGGGTTCTGCTTTTCCTGCAGCCACTCAACACCGTGCTGCTTCTGTTGTTGCTGTTGCTCCTTTCGACACTGTTGATGACCCTTTAGACGTTTAGACCCCATATGACCTTTTAAACTCTGATAGATCCTTTGACCCCAATGACATTTATACCCGCAGATCCTTTAGATCCGTGGAGACCCATTTCGATCCCTTATTTTTTGTTGGAGCCCGTATGACCTTTACACAGTTTGAACTGCTTCGACCCCTTTAGAACCCTTTAGACAAACCACACAAACATCAAAATAGTCTTTTGTGACACAGACTACTCTTCACAGCAGGTGATATGCAAACTCGTCCCACCCAGAGGGTGGTTAACTGTGCTGGTAACCTTATCTGATCGAAAACTACTTGGAAAAACGACAACTAAAATGAAATCAGATTCCTGGAAGTTTTACAACACAAAATGGAGTCTCTCCCCCTCCTCCCCTGCGAACCTGGTGTTCCTGTCCTCAATTACAATCATCATTGGAATAAAGACATTCATCGTCCCCATCCTCACAATCACATCAGTTGTCATCATCGCAATCACATCTGTCATCGTCACAATCACATTCGTCATCTCCATCGTCACAATCACATTCGTCATCTCCATCGTCACAATCACATTCGTCGTCTCCATCGTCACAATCACATTCGTCATCTTCTGAATTCAATTTGTCGTCATCATCATCATCTTCCACATCTTTATCCTCCCCATCAGGCTCATCTTCTCCATCTACTTTCTTCTCCTTTCTGTGAACACACAAGAAAAACCAGAACATTTCTCTGTGAAGCGCAAATGTGTCAATCAGAGTACCACCAGATATATAAACTCCAATAACAACATATTCATCAGTGCAGAGGTCCATCGGGATTATCGTTTGCTGTTCTTCATTGGAACATCAATAATAAAATGAAGACTTGTGAAGAGCTTTACCGGAACCGTTTGTTCATCCATAAATAAATCCCACAAAACGAGTTGATGATCAGTATCACCATGGAGATGATCCCTACAGCAAATTCAAATCTCGCCCAAAGCGACACGAGTTGTCCAACGTCCATCGGGCCGAAGATGGAACCTTCCCCAAAGATCTGTGGACACGGATATAACAAGGTTAATAAATTAATGTTATTTCAATGAAAACAGAATCGATTTCCTTCATAACAATCCTTCAATGGGATCCATTCAAACTGAAGTTGAAACACGACGTTCTGACCACAGGTCCAGCAAACGGATCAAACATTCCAGAACAGGTGTGGTTTCCTTGTAACAAGATTATTTAGTACATTTGTTCACATCGTAATCAAACCGTCATTATTTCTTGAATATCACAATCTGCTCCGTTCCTATAACTTCCTTTTCATTCTCATCAATGGGATCTTTAAACCTTTACCCTCCGTCCATCAGGGACGGTCTTTCTCTTCGTGTCCCACTTACCTGGTAAGACTGATTTATAGCCCAGACTCCAGGACGCACTTTCAGGTGCTCCGGAAACATGTCCTCTTGTAATTCTTTGAAAAAACTCAAGAGCACAACAAGGTACGACCACATCGTGGCAGCGAATGCGGCAGAATGGTCGAAATGTTGTAAAAGGTGAACACACAATGCGTCCCGCCGATGGTCTTTGTGACGCTGCAAGCATTGTTGTCATGGTAACCCCGTTGGGTTCAGGGTCACTGGTCATGATAAACCCACTTCCAATTTGATAACATTTAAATTTAGCTCATTAATATGCAAATTAGCAAAACCCTACCCCCTGAATTTGTCCGCGCCGAATGGCGTTTTTGCAGTGCAGTTATACAACAACAACAACAACAACAACAACAACAAAACTGTTTGAAAATAACTTGCGCACAGCTGTTTATCCCCAGTACAGTTGTGAAGAAATGACTGACCTCAGAAGATCAACAGCCTGAACTGTTTCTGATCAAGTAACTCGAGCCTTGTAATGTAATGAAAGAAACGTGGAGAACTGAGTTTTAAGTAAGAATAATGTTTTCTGATACAGTAGAATCATCGATATTATTTTCAAGCAAGTTTTTTTATTATTATTATTTAACATGATCTGTCTGAAAACAACTGTGTATTTTATTGATTTTTAAAAGTACACACGGTGGAACCTGTTTCCTGAGAATTTTTTTAAAATACGAACAAAGAAATTAAATGTTTACTGATGTTTATAATTACCTCTATTGTTACACGTTGAGGCTCCATCACCATGGGAGACTGTTTGTTTATTCAGTCCCTGTGATGCCACTAAAGCTGGAAAACCTCTGGTATCAGTTGGTCCAGACAGAGTGCGAAGTATCATCCGGTCAAGCAAAGCAAGACAAGATGGTATACATGAAGAGTTTGAACAGAGATTACAGGCAGACAAATCTATCGAGGTCAAATGTCATGAGACTGGGTCAACGTACACATCACGCTCACACATAGAAAGACACTTGAAACGAATGAGTAATATTTGTTTGGAAGATTCTTCAACAAGCAAAATAAACCTCCGTTCAAAGACGACAGTATTTGACTTTATAGAACATTGTATTTTTTGCGGAGAAAAGTGCATCATGGACTTTGATAAGAAGAATCCTAATCGTTGGCGGCGAGTTCTCCTTTGTAGGACTGCAGATCGTGTTGATCGGACAACTTTCAAACAAACTATTCTAGATGTTACCGATTTCCGCCAGGATGAAGAAGGACGCCAGGTCAAGATACGATTAATGGGCACAATCAGCGATCTTCATGCTGCTGATTTTTTTTTTTTTTTTTTGTATACCTTGGTCGAGGCTCGTATGAGAGCTAACACACAACTCACAGCAAGGAGGCATGAGACAAGAGGGGCGGGAGTGGAAGGGACAAAACAGTGGGGAACAGACACATTAGGTGAACTGTGGAAGGGAGAGGGATGGGGATGGGACGGGGAACATGGCGAAGAGAAGATGGACATTACAGGGACTTTCAGGAAGGAAAGCAGGAGAATTGAAGGAAGTGGGCTTGGGTGGATTATCGGGGGTAGAAAAGATCGAGGATTTGGATGGGGGAAGATAAGAGGTGGTGGTGAACAGCTGTTTTGAAAGCCTGGAGGGAAGAATGGGAAAGAATAGAGTGAGGAAGTTTATTCCAAAGGCGGGAAAAACGAGGAGTGAAAGAGTGAAGATGAGCAGTGATTCGTGATTTTGGTAGTTTTACCAGAAGGGGGTTGTTGGCGGACCTTGAGCGCCCTGTGGAAATGTGGTTGGGACAAATCGCAGGGAGAGCAGGGGGGGCAAGGCTGGAGAGGAGTCGGTAGAAGACAGAAAGACCACCGACCAACCTGCGGTGATTGAGTGAGAGGCCCAAAGACTCAGCTTCATTGCGGGAGATGCCAATGATCTTAAAAGCCCTGGTTTCGACAGCGTGAAGCCGAGAAAGGTGGGAGGCAGGAGCACCAGCCCAGAGGGGAGAGCAGTACTCCATCAGGCTACGGACAAAAGCTTTGTAAGTAGTCAGGAGCTCAAGAGGGCCGAGGAAGGACTTTGCACGACGGAGGATTCCCAGTCGGCGACTGGCTTTTGAGGCAAGGTTGGAAATGTGACTTTCCCAGGAAAGGTCATGGCAGATAGTGAGACCCAGAAGCTTGAAAGAAAAGACTTCTTCCAGAGGATTGTTGAGAAAGTGGATAGCGGGGGTGTGTAAACGGTCCTTTCGAAGAGACATAGTGAGAGTGTGAGATTTGTGTGGATTGAAAGACATGTTCCACGTGTTGGACCAGTTTGTGATTTTATCCAGATCTGCAGTGAGCGAAGAAGCTGCTGCTTGCCGGTCTGAGGGATGACAGATGGTACGGCAGAGGGTGGAGTCATCGGCAAAGAGAAATAGAGGATTTTCCAGAGAGTCCGAGAGATCATTGATGAAAACCAGAAAAAGAACAGGGCCCAGAACGCTACCTTGAGGAACTCCAGCCTGCACAGGAAGAGGGGATGAAAGAACTCCATTTAGGGCCACACGTTGACTGCGACAGGAGAGGAAGTCTGTGAGCCATGAGTGGAGATGGCCTTGAATACCATGGGAAGAGAGTTTGGTGAGTAGGGCAGGGTGCCAGACTGTGTCAAAAGCACGTGATATGTCCAGGGATACGGCTCGGATTTCCTGTCTGGCATTGAGGACCTCCATCCATTGATGGGAGAGCAGTAGCAGCATATCCAGGGTAGAGTGACCTGGTCTGAAACCAAATTGATGATTGGAAATCAAGCCATTGGAGAAGAGGAAGGATTTCATGTCTGAAGCGATGATGGATTCCATAACCTTGCTGATGATTGGGAGAAGGCTAATTGGTCTGTAGTTACAGGGATCTGTTTTTGCACCTTTTTATGCAGGGCAGTGATGTTAGCAGATTTCCAAGCAGATGGCAGATGACCTTGGGCAAATGAGAGGGTGAATAGAACAGAGAGAGGGTGAGCAAGAGCAGAAGAGCAGGCTTTGAGGACACGTGGGCTGATGCCGTCTGGACCGGTTGCAGAATCTGACTCGAGGTTTGAAAGCAAGCTCTCCACCTTGTCAGGAGAAAAGGATACAGAGTCCAGGGACAGTTGGGTGCGACTGGGTAAAGTGGGTAGAGATAGTGATGGGTTTGGGACACAAGATTTAGCTGCAAACACCGAGTTTAGACATTCAGCTTTATCACGTGTGGAATCAGCAGTGCGGCCATTTGAGGTAAGGGAGGGGATGGAGGGGGAACATACACCAGAAACAGATTTGATTAAACGCCACCAGGATTTTGAGGAGGGAGAGAGGTTTGAGAGTTCAGACTTGAGATGAGAAAGATGTTGTTTTTCTGGCTCTCCTGAGGGTAGATACACACTTGTTCTGAGCTTTGTGGAAAGAACTGAGATTGCCCTCAGTTGGGTTTGCTTTCCATGAGGCAAAGGCAAGTTGTTTCAGGACAACTGCCTCGCCACAAGCTTCAGTAAACCAAGGGCGGGAGGAAGGGTAAGACAACTGAACACGAGAGGGGATAAATCTGTGCATGAGGGAGAGCAAGTTTCTTTGAAAGAATTCCCAGGATGAGTTGATGTTTGAGAAAGTAGTGATAGGAGACCAGTCTGTAAGTTTGATGGCTGCTCGGAGACCCTGCCAGTCGGCTTGAGTGAAATGCCAGACTCGACGGCGGTGAGGTGGTTCTCTGATAACACCAGAGAGATGTCCACTTTAACAAGGACGTGGTCAGAAGAACCAATTGGAGCGAAGGAAGAGCAGCAGATATTGTCAGGGAAATTTGTCAAAATCAGATCCAGAAGAGATGGAGTACCATTGGTTGAGATCCGCGTCGGGAAGTTGACCGATTGAGTCAGTCCCAATGAGTCACAGAAAGCTTTTGCTGATGTCCCATGGCAGGTGAGAGAGGTACCCACACCTAGCCAACTGGCGTGATGACAATTGAAGTCGCCACATAAGAGGAAGAGAGAGTTTGGATGAGAAGATAGAAGATGGTCCATGTTTTCGGAGAGTGAGGTGTAGATGGAGTCATCACTGTTCGGTGGACGGTACAGTACACATATAAACATGAGGTGGGAGTGGAGGGGAAGCCGAAGCCAGAGGTATTCCTGGGGGTGTGGGGGAGTGAGAGCAGTGCAGGGAGAGTGAGGAATAGAGTCTTTGATGAAGAGAGCAA
>NC_140967.1:44882175-44884675 GCF_056783735.1 Eptatretus burgeri
CCAACTGGATGATCTGTTTGGTGCTTGTCTGGCCAAGAGAACAGCAAAACATTCGTTTGTTCCGAACACTTCTGAGACACACACAGAAAGGACACGATGGGGGTGAAGAACATGCAGTTTATACAAAGTTTGGAATAATTTGTAATGTAAGGCAAGAATCTTGGATACTTACGTTCCAACCGGTAGGATGGTTTCATTCGAGGAGGTGGAGGGGAGTTAACGAGCACCTCCTCTGAGGGGTCTTTGGGAAAAAAAACAATAAAAATATATAACATTAAATACATTGATATCTTCATCAGTTTGATAACTTGTTCAGGAAAGGGCACAGAAGGGAATGTACTAATGGAACAGGTAACGACGAAAAGGTGAATAATCCAGTCGAGGGGAGTTAAACTTCTTGTGATTTATCCTGCATCGCGATGACGATGTCAATGAGTTACCTTCCCACAAAGTTATAATTACAATTATCTCCACAATTGAGAACATTCTTCTTTAGAGAAGGAAGTATTCACAGCAATGTCTATAAAACAACAAGAGCCAAAACGTATTTCAGCGAAACGTCCCGATCTTGGGGTTTGCTGTGTTTGCACCCAGTGTGGTCACCCCAATTGTCCAAAGTATTGAAGAGTGCTTACCTGTTGAAGGTCCTGCATGTGGTATCACCTGTCAACACCTTGCTGTTTGTGCTGTTGCTGTTGCAGCCTATGATCACAATGGGCGTTCTGCTTTTCCTGCAGCCACTCAACACCGTGCTGCTTCTGTTGTTGCTGTTGCTCCTTTCGACACTGTTGATGACCCTTAAGATGTTTAGACCCCATATGACCTTTTAAACTCTGATAGATCCTTTGACCCCAATGACATTTATACCCGCAGATCCTTAAGATCCGTGGAGACCCATTTCGATCCCTTATTTTTTGTTAGAGCCCGTATGACCTTTACACCATTTGAACTGCTTCGACCCCTTTAGAACCCTTTACACAAACCACACAAACATCAAAATAGTCTTTTTGTGACACAGACTACTCTTTACAGCAGGTGATGTGCAAACTCGTCCCACCCAGAGGGTGGTTAACTGCTGGTAACCTTATCTGATCGAAATCTACTTGGAAAAACGACAACTAAAATGAAATCAGATTCCTGGAAGTTTTACAACACAAAATAGAGTCTCTCCCCCTCCTCCCTTGCGAACCTGGTGTTCCTGTCCTCAATTACAATCATCATTGGAACAAAGATATTCATCGTCACCATCGTCACAATCACATTCATTGTCTCCATCGTCACAATCACATTCGTCATCTTCTGAATTCAATCTGTCGTCATCATCATCCTCTTCCACGTCTTTATCCTCCCCATCAGGCTCATCTTCTCCATCTACTTTCTTCTCCTTTCTGTGAACACACAAGAAAAACCAGAACATTTCTCTGTGTAGCGCAAATGTGTCAATCAGAGTACCACCAGATATATAAACTCCAATAACAACATATTCATCAGTACAGAGGTCCATCGGGATTATAGTTTGCTGTTCTTCATTGGAACATCAATAATAAAATGAAGACTTGTAAAGAGCTTTACCGGAACCGTTTGTTCATCCATAAATAAATCGCACAAAACGAGTTGATGATCAGTATCACCATGGAGATGATCCCCACAGCAAATTCAAATCTCGCCCAAAGCGACACGAGTTGTCCAACGTCCATCGGGCCGAAGATGGAACCTTCCCCAAAGATCTGTGGACACGGATATAACAAGGTTAATAAATTAATGTTATTTCAATGAAAACAGGAATCGATTTCCTTCATAACAATCCTTCAAAGGGATCCTTTCAAACTGAAGTTGAAACACGACGTTCTGACCACAGGTCCAGCAAACGGATCAAACATTCCAGAACAGGTGTGGTTTCCTTGTAACAAGATTTATTAGTACATTTGTTCACATCGTAATCAAACCGTCATTATTTCTTGAATATCACAATCTGCTCCGTTCCTATAACTTCCTCCTCATTCTCATCAATGGGATCTTTAAACCTTTACCCTCCGTCCATCAGGGACGGTCTTTCTCTTCGTGTCCCACTTACCTGGTAAGACTGATTTATAGCCCAGACTCCAGGACGCACTTGCAGGTGCTCCGGAAACATGTCCTCTTGTAATTCTTTGAATAAACTCAAGAGCACAACAAGGTACGACCACATCGTGGCAGCGAATGCGGCAGAATGGTCGAAATGTTGTAAAAGGTGAACACACAATGCGTCCCGCCGATGGTCTTTGTGACGCTGCAAGCATTGTTGTCATGGTAACCCCGTTTGGTTCCAAACAAACCCATTTCAGTTTTCGTTGTATCATCATCCCATGTATTATATGTAATTATATAATGGTTTGTAGTATTTGTGTACAGGTTGGCCTGAAAGTCGTTTTACCCCTCACCGGTAATAGTCCGAGTGTTGGCCAGAAAAGCGTGCGTTGGGGTCCGCACAATGTTTTTCTGCATTTTTGTGATCACCAGA
>NC_140967.1:44889675-44907175 GCF_056783735.1 Eptatretus burgeri
CCGTTTGAACTGCTTCGACCCCTTTAGAACCCTTTACACAAACCACACAAACATCAAAATAGTCTTTTTGTGACACAGACTACTCTTCACAGCAGGTGATGTGCAAACTCGTCCCACCCAGAGGGTGGTTAACTGCTGGTAACCTTATCTGATCGAAATCTACTTGGAAAAACGACAACTAAAATGAAATCGTATTCCTGGAAGTTTTACAACACAAAATGGAGTCTCTCCCCCTCCTCCCCCGCGAACCTGGTGTTCCTGTCCTCAATTACAATCGTCATTGGAACAAAGATATTCATCGTCCCCGTCCTCACAATGACATTCGTCGTCTCCATCGTCACAATCACATCCGTCACCATCGTCACAATCACATTCGTCGTCTCCATCGTCACAATCACATCCGTCGTCTCCAGCGTCACAATCACATCCGTCACCATCGTCACAATCACATCTGTCGTCTCCATCGTCGCAATCACATTCGTCGTCTCCATCGTCACAATCACATTCGTCATCTTCTGAATTCAATCTGTCGTCATCATCATCATCTTCCACATCTTTATCCTCCCCATAAGGCTCATCTTCTCCATTTACTTTCTTCTCCTTTCTGTGAACACACAAGAAAAACCAGAACATTTCTGTGTGTAGCGCAAATGTGTCAATCAGAGTACCACCAGATATATAAACTCCAATAACAACATATTCATCAGTACAGAGGTCCATCGGGATTATCGTTTGCTGTTCTTCATTTGAAGATCAATAATAACATGAAGACTTGTGAAGAGCTTTACCGGAACCGTTTGTTCATCCATAAATAAATCGCACAAAGCGAGTTGATGATCAGTATCACCATGGAGATGATCCCGACAGCAAATTCAAATCTCGCCCAAAGCGACACGAGTTGTCCAACGTCCATCGGGCCGAAGATGGAACCTTCCCCAAAGATCTGTGGACACGGATATAACAAGGTTAATAAATTAATGTTATTTCAATGAAAACAGGAATCGATTTCCTTCATAACAATCCTTCAATGGGATCCTTTCAAACTGAAGTTGAAACACGACGTTCTGACCACAGGTCCAGCAAACGGATCAAACATTCCAGAACAGGTGTGGTTTCCTTGTAACAAGATTAATTAGTACATTTGTTCACATCGTAATCAAACCGTCATTATTTCTTGAATATCACAATCTGCTCCGTTCCTATAACTTCCTCCTCATTCTCATCAATGGGATCTTTAAACCTTTACCCTCCGTCCATCAGGGACGGTCTTTCTCTTCGTGTCCCACTTACCTGGTAAGACTGATTTATAGCCCAGACTCCAGGACGCACTTTCAGGTGCTCCGGAAACATGTCCTCTTGTAATTCTTTGAAAAAACTCAAGAGCACAACAAGGTACGACCACATCGTGGCAGCGAATGCGGCAGAATGGTCGAAATGTTGTAAAAGGTGAACACACAATGCGTCCCGCCGATGGTCTTTGTGACGCTGCAAGCATTGTTGTCATGGTAACCCCGTTTGGTTCCAAACAAACCCATTTCAGTTTTCATTGTATCATCATCCCATGTATTATTTGTAATTATATAATGGTTTGTAGTATTTGTGTGCAGGTTGGCCTGAAAGTCGTTTTTCCCCTCACCGGTAATAGTTCGAGTGTTGGCCAGAAAAGCGTGCGTTAGGGTCCGCACAATGTTTTTCTGCATTTTTGTGATCACCAGACCATCTCAATGAATATTCCGATTGATGCCACTCTGGCACCCTTGAGCATTTTTGTGGAAACCCATTAATATACAAATTAGCGGTGGCTAATTTTCCAAATTACTATTTTTCTTAATATCTCCAAAAGTAAGCATCCAAATATCCTGGTTGAGGTGTCTGCACCCATGTTTTTAGGGTCACTCGTCATGATAACCCCACTTAGAATTGAACAACATTTAAATTTAGCTCATTAATATGCAAATTAGTAGTCGCCATGATCAAAATAACAATTTTTCTTAATATCTCCAGAAGTAAGCATCCAAACAGTCTGGTTGAGGTGTCCAAACCCATATTTTCAGGGTCACTGGTCATGACAACCCCACTTACAATTTGATAACATTTAAATTTAGCTCATTAATCTGCAAATTAGCAAAACCCTACCCCCTGAATTTGTCCGCGTGGAATGGCGTTTTTGCAGTACACTTGTACAACAACAACAACAACAACAACAACAACAACAACAAAACTGCTTGAAAATAACTTGCGCACAGCTGTTTATCCCCAGTACAGTTGTGAAGAAATGACTGACCTCAGAAGATCAACAGCCTGAACTGTTTCTGATCAAGTAACTCGAGGCTTGTAATGTAATGAAAGAAACATGGAGAACTGAGTTTTAAGTAAGAGTAATGTTTTCTGATACAGGAGAATCATCGATATTATTTGCAAGCAAGTTTTTTTTTATTATTATTTAACATGATCTGTCTAAAAACAACTGTGTATTTTATTGATTTTTAAAAGTACACACGGTGGAACCTGTTTCCTGAGAATTTTTTTAAAATCCGAACAAATAAATTAAATGTTTACTGATGTTTATAATTACCTCTATTGTTACACGTTGAGGCTCCATCACCATGGGAGACTGTTTGTTTCTTCAGTCCCTGAAATGCAACTAAAGCTGGAAAACCTCTGGTATCAGTTGGTCCAGACAGAGTGCGAAGTATCATCTGGTCAAGCAAAGTAAGACAAGATGGTATATGTGGTGAATCGAAGGTCGTGACGTGTGATCACATGTTGCCCGGCTCGAGCACAGAAGAGATAAAGCTGAGGTTCGGCTCGGCCGCGGGGTTTTGTCCCTGGGGCATTGTCGTTGTATGTCGCCGGCTCACTTGGTGCTCATTGAATGGTGAGAACACTGATCGATATATAATACTGATTTATTTTGCGGTGATTAGTTGCGCGTGTGTACCTTACTGATTGTACTCCATACTGCGTTTGTATTTCCTGGTGTGCCCGTAGAAGCGGCTTCAATCAAATGGAATAAAGCCTAAACTCTGAAGGTTCTTCTCTCGTCTTCACTTCATTTTATTCCATTTGGTTTTCTCGGCTCTCTCAACCAACGATGGACAAGATCTACAAACCAGAGAGGTTCGACGCAGACCCAAACGCGACTGACGCAGAAATGAAATGGTCGCATTGGTTCTGTTCCTTCTCACACTATCTGACCATCATCGAAGAGGGAGTTGACAAATTTGCCGCTCTCGTGAATCATGTCTCGCCCAGCGTGTACAGGCTCTTCTCGGAGTGCGACACTTACGAAGCAGCGATCGACGTGCTGCAGGCGCTCTACGTGAACCGCAAGAACGAGGTATACATACGACATCTTCTCAACACACGCAGGCAAGCTGCCGGGGAGACAATCGATCAGTTCCTGCAAGCTCTGAATCAGCTGGGAAAAGACTGCAGCTTCCGGGCCGTAAGCGCCGAGGAACACCGAAAGGAAGCGACACGGGAGGCATTCATCCAAGGACTCAGATCAGCCCACATACGGCAACGCTTACTAGAGAAAGCGCAACCCACTCTTGACAAGGTAGTCGATCAGGCTCGAGCGATGGATACGGCACAGCAGCAATCTGAGTCATTTGGGACACCGATGCTGCTAATGAACGCTGCTACGATGGGAACCCAAGGAACCCCACTGGCACAGACACAGCCAGACATAGGGGATGGAGAAACACCCGAGGAGCCGGATACACAGGCCACGTCAAACTCCTCAGCTGCTACTCCGGTTGGTAAATGCTTCTTTTGTGGGTACAAAAGGCACTGCCGCCAAAAATGCCCCGCCAGAGATGCCACATGCATGAACTGTGACAAGAAAGGGCATTATGCCAGGGTATGTAAATCTACTCTAAGGAGAAATAAACCCACTTCTGCGGCTCTCTACTCGCAAAATAAATTAACTGCAGCCTCCCCGGGGAATCTATCCAAGGCTATCATCAACGTACGAATTAACGGGCATATGGCTGAGGCACTGATTGATACCGGTAGCTCTGAAAGTTTCGTCAACAGCTCACTAGGGAAGGGCAGGAAATGGAAGATCCACCCGACAGACAATACGGTATGCATGGCCGCCACCTCACTACAATCCCGCGTACGAGGGTACTGCAAAGTCGAATTGGACGTAAAAGGGTACAGGCATCGGGATGGAAGGGTACTGGTGCTTCGTGATTTGTGCGCAGACGTAATTCTGGGTCATAATGTCCTCAAGCAGCACACGAGCGTCGAAATACCCTTTGGAGGAAGCAAACCTCGTCTAATTTTAAATGCTTTGACCACCGCGGAGGTAACGTCCCCCCAGCTGTTCGCTAACTTGTCGCCGGTCTGCAAACCGATAGCGATCAAATCGCGGCGATATACCACTGCTGACATGAATTTCATCACTTCGGAAACCAAGCGATTACTGGAAGAGGGAATTATAGAACCGAGCGATTCGCCATGGCACGCACAGGTGTTGGTAACCAGCAGTCAGAACCATAAGAAACGAATGGTTGTCGATTATTCCCAAACGGTCAATCGCTTTACCCAACTCGATGCCTACCCCCTGCCGCGCATAGACGAGTTGGTCGAACGCGTGGCCAATTATAAGGTATTCAGCACCATCGACTTGCGAAGCGCCTACCATCAAATTCCCATCCGAGAGGAAGACAAACCTTACACCGCATTCCAGGCAGGGAGGCACCTCTACCAATTCAGGAGGATACCATTCGGTGTCACGAATGGAGTAGCTTGCTTCCAACGGGTTATGGACGACATCATCTCAGATGAAAACCTCAAAGACACTTTTGTTTACGTGGACAATGTCACAGTGTGCGGTAGGGATCAAGGGGAACATGATATGAATCTGGACAGATTCTTGAGCATTGCTAGAAAATATAATCTGACTCTCAACTACGAGAAATGCGCATTCTCGGCAAGGTCAATTGACCTTCTCGGCTACACGATAGCCGACGGCACGATTAAGCCTGATCCTGAACGATTGCGCCCGCTCTGTGAGCTACCACCACCTCAGGACCTGCAGACAATGCACCAGGTGATCGGGATGTTCGCTTACTATGCGAGATGGATCTCCCAATAATCCGAGAAAATACATCCCCTAGTGCATTGCAAAAACTTTCCACCAGATGCCGCTGTTGTGACAGCTTTCCACAACCTCAAAGATGATATCAGTAATTCCGTGGTTTTATCGATCGATAGCTCGGTGCCCTTTGTGGTGGAAACCGGCGCTTCAGATCACGCGATAGCTGCTACGCTTAATCAGTCTGGGAGACCCGTCGCGTTCTTCTCGAGAACTCTCTCTGGAAGCGAGCAGAGACACTCAGCGATAGAGAAGGAAGCGTACGCCATCGTTGAAGTGCTGCGGAAATGGAGACATTATTTACTGGGAAACCACTTCACGCTCGTTACGGACCAACGATCCGTGGCATTCATGTTTGATGGGAAAAATAACGGGAAATTAAGAATGAAAAAATTATGAGATGGCGGATAGACCTAGCTTGCTATAGTTACGACATTGTTTACCGGCCCGGGAGGGAAAACCCTGCTGCAGACACCTTCTCGCGGGTCTACTGCTCGGCGGTAATCAGTCGGGCTTTGCAAGACCTCCATGTGTCTCTTTGCCACCCGGGGGTAACCAGAATGGCACATTTCGTACGCAGACAGAACCTGCCCTATTCTATTGAAGATATTAAACAAATGAATGCTTCATGCCCTGTTTGTGCTGAACTAAAACCCAGATTCTATGGTGCGGCTTCTGGCAGACTGATCAAGGCCACTTCTCCCTTCGAGAGACTAAACATTGACTTCAAAGGGCCCCTGCCGACCGAGACAGACAACAGATACATATTCACTGTTGTTGATGAGTATTCAAGGTTCCCTTTCGCGTTTCCGTGCTCGGATATGACCTCGGGCACTGTCGTGAAATGTCTGTCTGACCTCTTCGCTATGTTTGGGAAACCTTCGTACATACATTCAGACAGAGGGCCGTGTTTCATGTCGGCCGGGCTAAAACAATTCCTATTAGAGCACGGCATAGCAACTAGTCGAGCGACGGGTTACAACCCACAGGGTAATGGGCAGGTGGAACGTTATAATGGAGTTATTTGGAAAGCCGTAACTCTGGCGTTGAAATCAAGAGGACTGGGCCCCGAGCGGTGGGAGGTTACCCTTCTCGACGCTCTGAATTCCATACGCTCTTTGCTCTGCACGTCCACCAATGCAACTCCTCACGACCGAATGTTTACTCACCAGCGGCGTTATGTTGACGGCCAATCGGTGCCCGACTGGCTAACCCATCCCGGAACAGTGTTCATGAAACGCCCGGTACGACAAAGCAAGTATGAACCCATGGTGGAGGGGGTCGAGCTCATCGATACTAATCCAGAATACGCTCATGTCAGGCTCCCGGATGGCAGGGAGACCACTGTGTCGGTTCGTCATTTGGCTCCCTCAGGTACTCCCCCCGCCGGTACACCACCATCTGGCACACCTCCCTCTGACATTCCCTCCCCAGGTGTTTCTCCCCCAGGGACTCCACCCGAGAAGGGTGATGGCGGAGCTACCGCGTTCCACCCGGGGGCGATCGGGGAGACATCTCCGGCTCGAGTCGAGGCTCACCAAAAGGATCGGAAGCCTCCCTCAAGTGAAACCGCCATCTACTCCCGGAGAGGCCGGCGAATAATACCCCCTCGCCGACTCAATCTGTAAAGGGGATTATCGGCATCCTCGATGCTCATGCTCCTATATGCTCGTTACATCATATATCGATGCTCATTACCATGCTCCTACAACTCAAAATAATCCTCACTGCTTGGCATGTATGCTTCTGTAGTTTAGATAGTTCGCGTTGCTTGAAATGTATACTCCTGTTGCGCTGAAGTAATCCTGGTGCGTTAGTTGGGCCTCTAGTTACATTTTAAAGATGGGGAGAATGTGGTGAATGGAAGGTCGTGACGTGTGACCACATGATGCCCGGCTCGAGCACAGAAGAGATAAAGCTGAGGTTTGGCTCAGCCGCGGGGTTTTGTCCCTGGGGCATTGTCGTTTTTTGTCGCCGGCTCACTTGGTGCTCATTGAATGGTGAGAATACTGATTGATATATAATACTGATTTATTTTGCGGTGATTAGTTGCGCGTGTGTACCTTACTGCTTATGTACTCCATGCTGCGTCTGTATTTCCTGGTGTGCCCGTAGAAGCGGCTTCAATCAAATGGAATAAAGCCTACACTCTGAAGGTTCTTCTCTCGTCTTCACTTCAGTATACATGAAGAGTTTGAACAGAGATTACAGGCAGACAAATCTATCGAGCTCAAATGTCATGAGACTGGGTCAACGTACACATCACGTTCACACATAGAAAGACACTTGAAACGAATGAGTAATGTTTGTTTGGAAGATGCTTCAACAAGCAAAATAAACCTCCGTTCAAAGACGACAGTATTTGACTTTATAGAACATTGTATTTTTTGCGGAGAAAAGTGCATCATGGACTTTGATAAGAAGAATCCTGATCGTTGTCGGCGAGTTCTCCTTTGTAGGACTGCAGATCGTGTTGATCGGACAACTTTCAAACAAACTATTCTAGATGTTACCGATTTCCGCCAGGATGAAGAAGGACGCCAGGTCAAGATACGATCAATGGGCACAATCAGCGATCTTCATGCTGCTGATACGAGATATCACGATGACTGCAGAAAGTCCGACATGACACCTCGTTCTGTTGCAGCAGCAGCACACAGTGGCAGAGAAACCCAGGACATTGAGCCAGCTGTGAGTTCTGCGGTGGTTCTATCAGGTTTTCCTTTGTCCTCGTCCCTGTTTCTTAAGCTTTTGTTTGTTGGATTTGCTTTACAAAGGTTTATGGTTTCTCTTTTTGAGTTTCAAAGCAAAATATATTTAATAACATCCGATTTCTAAGCCATTTGCCGTATTAATGTATTTTGTAAATTTCCAAGCCAATTGTTTTTTCCATCCTTCACACGCAGCTGTTTGTAAACAATCATGTTTGTGAACATCTCCCTGAAACGTCTCCAGAAATATAACGTTTTCCAGTGAAAGCGACTCAATTTTTTTCGCTTGTGTAGAGTTAGTACTGCAGTAACACACGGACTCCAACCTTCCGATATCAGCCAAGTGTGTGTGTGTGTGTGTGTGTGTGTGTGTGTGTGTGTGTGTGTGTGTGTGTGTATGTGTGTGTGTGTGTATGTGTGTGTGTGTGTGTATGTGTGTGAGTGTGTGAGTGTGTGTGTATGTGTGTATGTGTGTATGTGTGTATGTGTGTATGTGTGTATGTGTGTATGTGTGTGTGTGTGTGTGTATGTGTGTGTATGTATGTGTGTATGTGTGTGAGTGTGTGTGTGTATGTGTATGTGTATGTGTGTGTGTATCTCTCTCTCCCCACCTCCACCATAACTCCCCTGTCTTCCTCCTCTCTGCCTCCCCTTCCCTGTCTCACCCCACACCTGCCTCATTTCAATCTCTCTCTCCCTCAATTTTTCTCCCTCCTTCCCCCCCCCCCTCCCTTTATTTACCCATCAGCAAAGCGACGAGTTGTGTTCACTTGCTCACAATCAAATAAGAAAATGAATCCCATCCCTTACCCTGATATTAAAACCCAAACCCTAATACCCCAAAACCAACCCCAATCTTTACACCCCAAACCTTACTCTAATCCCAAGATTATTAATCATTTTTACACAAATGTTTTTGAAAACAACTCAACGATTTATTATTTTTTAAACAGTTTAATAATTTGTTTTAAAGCAGTTTAATAAAAATACAAGGTCAATACAGTCTTTCCAAATTTTCTGAGTCTCTGAGGTAGAACTTGTATGTTGGGTCAAGGTGGAACTCGTTTTGTGGGTCAACGTAGAACTTGGTTTGTGGGTCAAGGTCGAACCCGTTTTGTGGGTCTCTGCACACACATCAGCTGAAGGAAGTGAAAACCACTGTAAATCACCACATTCATAATGTTCATCCTGATAATTCCTTCTCACACAATCCTGGAAACTCTGTATTCTCTCCATTACTTTCTGCATCTCAGTTCAATTTTCCTTTCCTTTTGCCTTCAATTTCACATCTTGATTTTCTTCATCCCAAAGTCCCACTGGATTTTAATTAACGTGTGTGTATGTGTATGTGTGTATGTGTATGTATGTGTGTGTATGTGTGTGTGTGTTTGTATGTGTATGTATGTGTATGTGTATGTGTGTGTGTATATGTGTGTATGTGTGTGTATGTGTTTGTATGTATGTGTGTGTATGTGTGTATCTCTCTCTCACGCACCCTCCCTCCTGTAGTGAATAGCAATGTTTGGTGAGGTGTCACTCTCCCCACCTCCACCATACCCCCCCTGTCTTCCTCTTCTCTGCCTCCCCTTCCCTGTCTCACCCTACACCTGCCTCATCTCAATCTCAATCTCAATCTCAATCTCAATCTCAATCTCAATCTCAATCTCAATCTCTCTCTCTCTCTCTCTCTCTCTCTCTCTCTCCCACTTTATTGACCCATCAGCAAAGTGTCGGGTTGTGTTCACTTGCTCACAATCAAATAAGAAAATGAATCCCATCCCTTACCCTGATATTAAAACCCAAACCCTAATACCCCAAACCCAACCCCAATCTTTACACCCCAAACCTTACTCTCATCCCAAGATCATTAATCATTTTCACACAAATGTTTTTGAAAACAACTCAACGATTTATTATTTTTTAAACAGTTTAATAAATTGTTTTAAAGCAGTTTAATAAAAATACAAGGTCAATACAGTCTTTCCAAGTTTTCTGAGTCTCGAAGATAGAACTTGTATGTTGGGTCAAGGTAGAACTCGTTTTGTGGGTCAAGGTAGAACTTGGTTTGTGGGTCAAGGTAGAACTTGGTTTGTGGGTCAAGGTGGAACTCGTTTTGTGGGTCAAGGTAGAACTTGGTTTGTGGGTCAAGGTAGAACTCGGTTTGTGAGTCAAGGTGGAACTCGTTTTGTGGGTCAAGGTAGAACTCGGTTTGTGAGTCAAGGTGGAACTCGTTTTGTGGGTCAAGGTAGAACTCGGTTTGTGGGTCAAGGTAGAACTCGGTTTGTGGGTCAAGGTCGAACTCGTTTTGTGGGTCAAGGTAGAACTCGTTTTGTGGGTCAAGGTAGAACTCGTTTTGTGGGTCAAGGTGGAACTCGGTTTGTGGGTCAAGGTAGAACTCGTTTTGTGGGTCAAGGTAGAACCCGTTTTGTGGGTCTCTGCACACACATCAGCTGAAGGAAGTGAAAACCACTGTAAATCACCACATTCATAATGTTCATCATGATAATGCCTTCTCACACAATCCTGGAAACTCTGTATTCTCTCCATTACTTTCTGCATCTCAGTTCAATTTTCCTTTCCTTTTGCCTTCAATTTCACATCTTGATTTTCTTTATCACAAAGTCCCACTGGATTTTAATTAACGTTTTTCAAACAATTAGTTTTAATGCAGAAAAAGTTTATAATTGAAAAAATCTGCACTTACTACTCGTTGGTAAAGTCGACGTTTCGGGGAGAATCCACTCGCCTTGGTCACGGCAGATGAGGAAATGAGGAAGAAGCTGGAAAACTGCCACGTGACATCCAACCTGCTTCAATTTAATTACCAAACATTCATCGATTTAATTAATTTTATTGATCATCCAGTTGTACACAATGACTTGTATACGGATACATTAACACTCATGCCAGACTTTCACCAACTGGATGATCTGTTTGGTGCTTGTCTGGCCAAGAGAACAGCAAAACATTCGTTTGTTCCGAACACTTCTGAGACACAGACACAATGGGACACGATGGGGATGAAGAACATGCAGTTTATACAAAGTTTGGAATAATTTGTAATGTAAGGCAAGAATCTTGGATACTTACGTTCCAGCCGGTAGGATGGTTTCATTCGAGGGGGTGGAGGGGAGTTAACGAGCACCTCTTCTGAGGGGTCTTTGGGAAAAAAAACAATAAAAATATATAACATTAAATACATTGATATCTTCATCAGTTTGATAACTTGTTCAGGAAAGGGCACAGAAGGGAATGTACTGATGGAACAGGTAACTACGAAAAGGTGAATAATCCAGTCGAGGGGCGTTAAACTTCTTGTGATTTATCCTGCATCGCGATGACTATGTCAATAAGTTACCTTCCCACAAAGTTATAATTACAATTATCTCCACAATTAAGAACATTCTTCTTTGGAGAAGGAAGTATTAACAGCAATGTCTATAAAACAACAAGAGCCAAAATGTATTTCAGTGAAACGTCCCGATCTTGGGGTTTATTGTGTTTGCACCCAGTGTGGTCACCCCAATTGTCCAAAGTATTGAAGAGTGCTTACCTGTTGAAGGTCCTGCATGTGGTATCACCTGGCAACACCTTGCTGTTTGTGCTGTTGCTGTTGCAGCCTGTGATCACAATGAGGGTTCTGCTTTTCCTGCAGCCACTCAACACCGTGCTGCTTCTGTTGTTGCTGTTGCTCCTTTCGACACTGTTGATGACCCTTAAGACGTTTAGACCCCATATGACCTTTTAAACTCTGATAGATCCTTTGACCCCAATGACATTTATACCCGCAGATCCTTTAGATCCGTGGAGACCCATTTCGATCCCTTATTTTTTGTTCGAGCCCGTATGACCTTTACACCGTTTGAACTGCTTCGACCCCTTTGGAACCCTTTAGACAAACCACACAAACATCAAAATAGTCTTTTTGTGACACAGGCTACTCTTCACAGCAGGTAATGTGCAAACTCGTCCCACCCAGAGGGTGGTTAACTGCTGGTAACCTTATCTGATCGAAAACTACTTGTAAAAACGACAACTAAAATGAAATCAGATTCCTGGAAGTTTTACAACAAAATAGAGTCTCTCCCCCTCCTCCCCTGCGAACCTGGTGTTCCTGTCCTCAATTACAATCGTCATTGGAACAAAGATATTCATCGTCCCCGTCCTCACAATGACATTCGTCGTCTCCATCGTCACAATCACATCCGTCACCATCGTCACAATCACATCCGTCTCCATCATCACAATCACATCCGTCACCATCGTCACAATCACATCCGTCGTCTCCATCGTCACAATCACATTCGTCATCTTCTGAATTCAATCTGTCGTCATCATCATCATCTTCCACATCTTTATCCTCCCCATCAGGCTCATCTTCTCCATCTACTTTCTTCTCCTTTCTGTGAACACACAAGAAAAACCAGAACATTTCTCTGTGTAGCGCAAATGTGTCAATCAGAGTACCACCAGATATATAAACTCCAATAACAACATATTCATCAGTACAGAGGTCCATCGGGATTATAGTTTGCTGTTCTTCATTGGAACATCAATAATAAAATGAAGACTTGTAAAGAGCTTTACCGGAACCGTTTGTTCATCCATAAATAAATCGCACAAAACGAGTTGATGATCAGTATCACCATGGAGATGATCCCTACAGCAAATTCAAATCTCGCCCAAAGCGACAGGATCTCTCCAACGTCCATCGGGCCGAAGATGGAACCTTCCCCAAAGATCTGTGGACACGGATATAACAAGGTTAATAAATTAATGTTATTTCAATGAAAAGAGGAATCGATTTCCTTCATAACAATCCTTCAATGGGATCCTCTCAAACTGAAGTTGAAACACGACGTTCTGACCACAGGTCCAGCAAACGGATCAAACATTCCAGAACAGGTGTGGTTTCCTTGTAACAAGATTTATTAGTACATTTGTTCACATCGTAATCAAACCGTCATTATTTCTTGAATATCACAATCTGCTCCGTTCCTATAACTTCCTCCTCATTCTCATCAATGGGATCTTTAAACCTTTACCCTCCGTCCATCAGGGACGGTCTTTCTCTTCGTGTCCCACTTACCTGGTAAGACTGATTTATAGCCCAGACTCCAGGACGCACTTTCAGGTGCTCCGGAAACATGTCCTCTTGAAATTCTTTGAAAAAACTCAAGAGCACAACAAGGTACGACCACATCGTGGCAGCGAATGCGGCAGAATTGTCGAAATGTTGTAAAAGGTGAACACACAATGCGTCCCGCCGATGGTCTTTGTGACGCTGCAAGCATTGTTGTCATGGTAACCCCGTTCGGTTCCAAACAAACCCATTTCAGTTTTCATTGTATCATCATCCCATGTATTATATGTAATTATATAATGGTTTGTAGTATTTGTGTACAGGTTGGCCTGAAAGTCGTTTTACCCCTCACCGGTAATAGTCTGAGTGTTGGCCAGAAAAGCGTGCGTTAGGGTCCGCACAATGTTTTTCTGCATTTTTGTGATCACCAGACCATCTGAATGAATATTCCGATTGATGCCACTCTGGCACCCTTGAGTATTTTTGTGGAAACCCATTAATATACAAATTAGCGGTGGCCATTTTCGAAATTATTATTTTTCTTAATGTCCCCAAAAGTAAGCATCCAAATATCCTGGTTGAGGTGTCTGCACCCATGTTTTTAGGGTCACTGGTCATGATAACCCCACTTAGAATTGAACAACATTTAAATTTAGCTCATTAATATGCAAATTAGCAGTCGCCATTATCAAAATAACAATTATTCTTAATATCTCCAGAAGTAAGCATCCAAACAGTCTGGTTGAGGTGTCCAAACCCATATTTTCAGGGTCACTGGTCATGATGAACCCACTTACAATTTGATAACATTTAAATTTAGCTCATTAATATGCAAATTAGCAAAACCCTACCCCCTGAATTTGTCCACGCCGAATGGCGTTTTTGCAGTGCAGTTATACAACAACAACAACAACAACAACAACAACAACAACAAAACTGTTTGAAAATAACTTGCACAGAGCTGTTTATCCCCAGTACAGTTGTAAAGAAATGACTGACCTCAGAAGATCAACAGCATGAACTGTTTCTGATCAAGTAACTCGAGGCTTGTAATGTAATGAAAGAAACATGGAGAACTGAGTTTTAAGTAAGAGTAATGTTTTCTGATACAGTAGAATCATCGATATTATTTGCAAGCAAGTTTTTTTTTATTATTATTTAACATGATCTGTCTGAAAACAACTGTGTATTTTATTGATTTTTAAAAGTACACACGGTGGAACCTGTTTCCTGAGAATTTTTTTAAAATATGAACAAAGAAATTAAATGTTTACTGATGTTTATAATTACCTCTATTGTTACACGTTGAGGCTCCATCACCATGGGAGACTGTTTGTTTATTCAGTCCCTGTGATGCCACTAAAGCTGGAAAACCTCTGGTATCAGTTGGTCCAGACAGAGTGCGAAGTATCATCCGGTCAAGCAAAGCAAGACAAGATGGTATACATGAAGAGTTTGAACAGAGATTACAGGCAGACAAATCTATCGAGGTCAAATGTCATGAGACTGGGTCAACGTACACATCACGATCACACATAGAAAGACACTTGAAACGAATGAGTAATATTTGTTTGGAAGATTCTTCAACAAGCAAAATAAACCTCCGTTCAAAGACGACAGTATTTGACTTTATAGAACATTGTATTTTTTGCGGAGAAAAGTGCATCATGGACTTTGATAAGAAGAATCCTAATCGTTGGCGGCGAGTTCTCCTTTGTAGGACTGCAGATCGTGTTGATCGGAAAACTTTCAAACAAACTATTCTAGATGTTACCGATTTCCGCCAGGATGAAGAAGGACGCCAGGTCAAGATACGATTAATGGGCACAATCAGCGATCTTCATGCTGCTGATTTTTTTTTTTTGTATACCTTGGTCGAGGCTCGTATGAGAGCTAACACACAACTCACAGCAAGGAGGCATGAGACAAGAGGGGCGGGAGTGGAAGGGACAAAACAGTGGGGAACAGACACATTAGGTGAACTGTGGAAGGGAGAGGGATGGGGATGGGACGGGGAACATGGCGAAGAGAAGATAGACATTACAGGGACTTTCAGGAAGGAAAGCAGGAGAAATGAAGGAAGTGGGCTTGGGTGGATTATCGGGGGTAGAAAAGATCGAGGATTTGGATGGGGGAAGATAAGAGGTGGTGGTGAACAGCTGTTTTGAAAGCCTGGAGGGAAGAATGGGAAAGAATAGAGTGAGGAAGTTTATTCCAAAGGCGGGAAAAAAGAGGAATGAAAGAGTGAAGATGAGCAGTGATTCGTGATTTTGGTAGTTTTATCAGAAGGAGGTTGTTGGTGGACCTTGAGCGCCCTGTGGAAATGTGGTTGGGACAAATCGCAGAGAGAGCAGGGGGGGGCAAGGCTGGAGAGGAGTCGGTAGAAGACAGAAAGACCACCGACCAACCTGCGGTGATTGAGTGAGAGGCCCAAAGACTCAGCTTCATTGCGGGAGATGCCAATGATCTTAAAAGCCCTGGTTTCAACAGCGTGAAGCCGAGAAAGGTGGGAGGCAGGAGCACCAGCCCAGAGGGGAGAGCAGTACTCCATCAGGCTACGGACAAAAGCTTTGTAAGTAGTCAGGAGCTCAAGAGGGCCGAGGAAGGACTTTGCACGACGGAGGATTCCCAGTCGGCGACTGGCTTTTGAGGCAAGGTTGGAAATGTGACTTTCCCAGGAAAGGTCATGGCAGATAGTGAGACCCAGAAGCTTGAAAGAAAAGACTTCTTCCAGAGGATTGTTGAGAAAGTGGATGGGGGGGTTTTGTAAACGGTCCTTTCGAAGAGACATAGTGAGAGTGTGAGATTTGTGTGGATTGAAAGACATGTTCCACGTGTTGGACCAGTTTGTGATTTTATCCAGATCTGCAGTGAGCGAAGAAGCTGCTGCTTGCCGGTCTGAGGGATGACAGATGGTACGGCAGAGGGTGGAGTCATCGGCAAAGAGAAATAGAGGATTTTCCAGAGAGTCCGAGAGATCATTGATGAAAACCAGAAAAAGAACAGGGCCCAGAACGCTACCTTGAGGAACTCCAGCCTGCACAGGAAGAGGGGATGAAAGAACTCCATTTAGGGCCACACGTTGACTGCGACAGGAGAGGAAGTCTGCGAGCCATGAGTGGAGATGGCCTTGAATACCATGGGAAGAGAGTTTGGTGAGTAGGGCAGGGTGCCAGACTGTGTCAAAAGCACGTGATATGTCCAGGGATACGGCTCGGATTTCCTGTCTGGCATTGAGGACCTCCATCCATTGATGGGAGAGCAGTAGCAGCATATCCAGGGTAGAGTGACCTTGTCTGAAACCAAATTGATAATTGGAAATCAAGCCATTGGAGAAGAGGAAGGATTTCATGTCTGAAGCGATGATGGATTCCATAACCTTGCTGATGATTGGGAGAAGGCTGATTGGTCTGTAGTTACAGGGATCTGTTTTTGCACCTTTTTTATGCAGGGCAGTGATGTTAGCAGATTTCGAAGCAGATGGCAGATGACCTTGGGAAAATGAGAGGGTGAATAGAACAGAGAGAGGGTGAGCAAGAGCAGAAGAGCAGGCTTTGAGGACACGTGGGCTGATGCCGTCTGGACCGGTTGCAGAATCTGACTCGAGGTTTGAAAGCAAGCTCTCCACCTTGTCAGGAGAAAAGGATACAGAGTCCAGGGACAGTTGGGTGCGACTGGGTAAAGTGGGTAGAGATAGTGATGGGTTTGGGACACAAGATTTAGCTGCAAACACCGAGTTTAGACATTCAGCTTTATCATGTGTGGAATCAGCAGTGCGGCCATTTGAGGTAAGGGAGGGGATGGAGGGGGAACATACACCAGAAACAGATTTGATTAAACGCCACCAGGATTTTGAGGAGGGAGAGAGGTTTGAGAGTTCAGACTTGAGATGAGAAAGATGTTGTTTTCTGGCTCTCCTGAGGGTAGATACACACTTGTTCCGAGCTTTGTGGAAAGAACTGAGATTGCCCTCAGTTGGGTTTGCTTTCCATGAGGCAAAGGCAAGTTGTTTCAGGACAACTGCCTCGCCACAAGCTTCAGTAAACCAAGGGCGGGAGGAAGGGTAAGACAACTGAACACGAGAGGGGATAAATCTGTGCATGAGGGAGAGCAAGTTTCTTTGAAAGAATTCCCAGGATGAGTTGATGTTTGAGAAAGTAGTGATAGGAGACCAGTCTGTAAGTTTGATGGCTGCTCGGAGACCCTGCCAGTCGGCTTGAGTGAAATGCCAGACTCGACGGCGGTGAGGTGGTTCTCTGATAACAGCCAGAGAGATGTCCACTTTAACAAGGACGTGGTCAGAAGAACCAATTGGAGCGAAGGAAGAGCAGCAGATATTGTCAGGGAAATTTGTCAAAATCAGATCCAGAAGAGATGGAGTACCATTGGTTGAGATCCGCGTCGGGAAGTTGACCGATTGAGTCAGTCCCAATGAGTCACAGAAAGCTTTTGCTGATGTCCCATGGCAGGTGAGAGAGGTACCCACACCTAGCCAACTGGCGTGATGACAATTGAAGTCGCCACATAAGAGGAAGAGAGAGTTTGGATGAGAAGATAGAAGATGGTCCATGTTTTCGGAGAGTGAGGTGTAAATGGAGT
>NC_140967.1:44912175-44917175 GCF_056783735.1 Eptatretus burgeri
GAAGGAAGTATTAACAGCAATGTCTATGAAACAACAAGAGCCAAAATGTATTTCAGCCAAACGTCCCGATCTTGGGGTTTGTTGTGTTTGCACCCAGTGTGGTCACCCCAATTGTCCAAAGTATTGAAGAGTGCTTACCTGTTGAAGGTCCTGCATTTCTGCGGTTTCTGCCATTGCTGTTGCAGCCTGTGATCACAATGAGGGTTCTGCTTTTCCTGCAGCCACTCAACACCGTGCTGCTTCTGTTGCTGTTGCTCCTTCAGACCCATTGAGACCCCAGAGACCCATTTCGATCCCTTATTTTTTGTTAGAGCCCGTATGGCCTTTACACCGTTTGAACTGCTTCGACCCCTTTAGAACCCTTTACACAAACCACACAAACATCAAAATAGTCTTTTTGCGACACAGACTATTCATTTCAGCAGGTGATGTGCAAACTCGTCCCACCCAGAGGGTGGTTAACTGCTGGTAACCTTATCTGATCGAAACCTTCTTGGAAAAACAACAACTAAAATGAAATCAGATTCCTGGAAGTTTTACAACACAAAATAGAGCCTCTCCCCCTCCTCCCCTGCGAACCTGGTGTTCCTGTCCTCAATTACAATCGTCATTGGAACAAAGATATTCATCGTTCCGATCCTCACAATGACATCCGTCATCGTCATCGTCACAATCACATCCGTCGTCACCATCGTCACAATCACATCCGTCGTCTCCAGCGTCACAATCGTATTCGTCGTCTCCATCGTCACAATCACATTCGTCATCTTCTGAATTCAATATGTCGTCATCATCATCATCTTCCACATCTTTATCCTCCCCATCAGGCTCATCTTCTCCATCTACTTTCTTCTCCTTTCTGTGAACACACAAGAAAAACCAGAACATTTCTCTGTGTTGCGCAAATGTGTCAATCAGAGTACCACCAGATATATAAACTCCAATAACAACACAATCATCAGTACAGAGGTCCATCGGGATTATCATTTGCTGTTCTTCATTGGAACATCAATAATAAAATGAAGACTTGTGAAGAGCTTTACCGGAACCGTTCGTTCATCCATAAATAAATCGCACAAAGCGAGTTGATGATCAGTATCACCATGGAGATGATCCCTACAGCAAATTCAAATCTCGCCCAAAGCGACACGAATTGTCCAACGTCCATCGGGCCGAAGATGGAACCTTCCCCAAAGATCTGTGGACACGGATATAACAAGGTTAATAAATTAATGTTATTTCAATGAAAACAGGAATCGATTTCCTTCATAACAATCCTTCAATGGGATCCTTTCAAACTGAAGTTGAAACACGACGTTCTGACCACAGGTCCAGCAAACGGATCAAACATTCCAGAACAGGTGTGGTTTCCTTGTAACAAGATTAATTAGTACATTTGTTCACATCGTAATCAAACCGTCATTATTTCTTGAATATCACAATCTGCTCCGTTCCTATAACTTCCTTTTCATTCTCATCAATGGGATCTTTAAACCTTTACCCTCCGTCCATCAGGGACGGTCTTTCTCTTCGTGTCCCACTTACCTGGTAAGATTGATTTATAGCCCAGACTCCAGGACGCACTTTCAGGTGCTCCGGAAACATGTCCTCTTGTAATTCTTTGAAAAAACTCAAGAGCACAACAAGGTACGACCACATCGTGGCAGCGAATGCGGCAGAATGGTCGAAATGTTGTAAAAGGTGAACACACAATGCGTCCCGCCGATGGTCTTTGTGACGCTGCAAGCATTGTTGTCATGGTAACCCCGTTGGGTTCAGGGTCACTGGTCATGATAAACCCACTTCCAATTTGATAACATTTAAATTTAGCTCATTAATATGCAAATTAGCAAAACCCTACCCCCTGAATTTGTCCGCGCCGAATGGCGTTTTTGCAGTGCAGTTATACAACAACAACAACAACAACAACAACAACAAAACTGTTTGAAAATAACTTGCGCACAGCTGTTTATCCCCAGTACAGTTGTGAAGAAATGACTGACCTCAGAAGATCAACAGCCTGAACTGTTTCTGATCAAGTAACTCGAGCCTTGTAATGTAATGAAAGAAACGTGGAGAACTGAGTTTTAAGTAAGAATAATGTTTTCTGATACAGTAGAATCATCGATATTATTTTCAAGCAAGTTTTTTATTATTATTATTTAACATGATCTGTCTGAAAACAACTGTGTATTTTATTGATTTTTAAAAGTACACACGGTGGAACCTGTTTCCTGAGAATTTTTTTAAAATACGAACAAAGAAATTAAATGTTTACTGATGTTTATAATTACCTCTATTGTTACACGTTGAGGCTCCATCACCATGGGAGACTGTTTGTTTATTCAGTCCCTGTGATGCCACTAAAGCTGGAAAACCTCTGGTATCAGTTGGTCCAGACAGAGTGCGAAGTATCATCCGGTCAAGCAAAGCAAGACAAGATGGTATACATGAAGAGTTTGAACAGAGATTACAGGCAGACAAATCTATCGAGGTCAAATGTCATGAGACTGGGTCAACGTACACATCACGCTCACACATAGAAAGACACTTGAAACGAATGAGTAATATTTGTTTGGAAGATTCTTCAACAAGCAAAATAAACCTCCGTTCAAAGACGACAGTATTTGACTTTATAGAACATTGTATTTTTGCGGAGAAAAGTGCATCATGGACTTTGATAAGAAGAATCCTAATCGTTGGCGGCGAGTTCTCCTTTGTAGGACTGCAGATCGTGTTGATCGGACAACTTTCAAACAAACTATTCTAGATGTTACCGATTTCCGCCAGGATGAAGAAGGACGCCAGGTCAAGATACGATTAATGGGCACAATCAGCGATCTTCATGCTGCTGATTTTTTTTTTTTTGTATACCTTGGTCGAGGCTCGTATGAGAGCTAACACACAACTCACAGCAAGGAGGCATGAGACAAGAGGGGCGGGAGTGGAAGGGACAAAACAGTGGGGAACAGACACATTAGGTGAACTGTGGAAGGGAGAGGGATGGGGATGGGACGGGGAACATGGCGAAGAGAAGATGGACATTACAGGGACTTTCAGGAAGGAAAGCAGGAGAATTGAAGGAAGTAGGCTTGGGTGGATTATCGGGGGTAGAAAAGATCGAGGATTTGGATGGGGGAAGATAAGAGGTGGTGGTGAACAGCTGTTTTGAAAGCCTGGAGGGAAGAATGGGAAAGAATAGAGTGAGGAAGTTTATTCCAAAGGCGGGAAAAAAGAGGAGTGAAAGAGTGAAGATGAGCAGTGATTCGTGATTTTGGTAGTTTTACCAGAAGGGGGTTGTTGGCGGACCTTGAGCGCCCTGTGGAAATGTGGTTGGGACAAATCGCAGAGAGAGCAGGGGGGGCAAGGCTGGAGAGGAGTCGGTAGAAGACAGAAAGACCACCGACCAACCTGCGGTGATTGAGTGAGAGGCCCAAAGACTCAGCTTCATTGCGGGAGATGCCAATGATCTTAAAAGCCCTGGTTTCGACAGCGTGAAGCCGAGAAAGGTGGGAGGCAGGAGCACCAGCCCAGAGGGGAGAGCAGTACTCCATCAGGCTACGGACAAAAGCTTTGTAAGTAGTCAGGAGCTCAAGAGGGCCGAGGAAGGACTTTGCACGACGGAGGATTCCCAGTCGGCGACTGGCTTTTGAGGCAAGGTTGGAAATGTGACTTTCCCAGGAAAGGTCATGGCAGATAGTGAGACCCAGAAGCTTGAAAGAAAAGACTTCTTCCAGAGGATTGTTGAGAAAGTGGATGGGGGGGGTTTGTAAACGGTCCTTTCGAAGAGACATAGTGAGAGTGTGAGATTTGTGTGGATTGAAAGACATGTTCCACGTGTTGGACCAGTTTGTGATTTTATCCAGATCTGCAGTGAGCGAAGAAGCTGCTGCTTGCCGGTCTGAGGGATGACAGATGGTACGGCAGAGGGTGGAGTCATCGGCAAAGAGAAATAGAGGATTTTCCAGAGAGTCCGAGAGATCATTGATGAAAACCAGAAAAAGAACAGGGCCCAGAACGCTACCTTGAGGAACTCCAGCCTGCACAGGAAGAGGGGATGAAAGAACTCCATTTAGGGCCACACGTTGACTGCGACAGGAGAGGAAGTCTGTGAGCCATGAGTGGAGATGGCCTTGAATACCATGGGAAGAGAGTTTGGTGAGTAGGGCAGGGTGCCAGACTGTGTCAAAAGCACGTGATATGTCCAGGGATACGGCTCGGATTTCCTGTCTGGCATTGAGGACCTCCATCCATTGATGGGAGAGCAGTAGCAGCATATCCAGGGTAGAGTGACCTGGTCTGAAACCAAATTGATGATTGGAAATCAAGCCATTGGAGAAGAGGAAGGATTTCATGTCTGAAGCGATGATGGATTCCATAACCTTGCTGATGATTGGGAGAAGGCTAATTGGTCTGTAGTTACAGGGATCTGTTTTTGCACCTTTTTTATGCAGGGCAGTGATGTTAGCAGATTTCCAAGCAGATGGCAGATGACCTTGGGCAAATGAGAGGGTGAATAGAACAGAGAGAGGGTGAGCAAGAGCAGAAGAGCAGGCTTTGAGGACACGTGGGCTGATGCCGTCTGGACCGGTTGCAGAATCTGACTCGAGGTTTGAAAGCAAGCTCTCCACCTTGTCAGGAGAAAAGGATACAGAGTCCAGGGACAGTTGGGTGCGACTGGGTAAAGTGGGTAGAGATAGTGATGGGTTTGGGACACAAGATTTAGCTGCAAACACCGAGTTTAGACATTCAGCTTTATCACGTGTGGAATCAGCAGTGCGGCCATTTGAGGTAAGGGAGGGGATGGAGGGGGAACATACACCAGAAACAGATTTGATTAAACGCCACCAGGATTTTGAGGAGGGAGAGAGGTTTGAGAGTTCAGACTTGAGATGAGAAAGATGTTGTTTTTCTGGCTCTCCTGAGGGTAGATACACACTTGTTCTGAGCTTTGTGGAAAGAACTGAGATTGCCCTCAGTTGGGTTTGCTTTCCATGAGG
>NC_140967.1:44922175-44934675 GCF_056783735.1 Eptatretus burgeri
AGGTCAATACAGTCTTTCCAAATTTTCTGAGTCTTTAAGGTGGAACTTGTATGTTGGGTCAAGGTAGAACTCGTTTTGTGGGTCAAGGTCGAACTCGATTTGTGGGTCAAGGTAGAACTCGTTTTGTGGGTCAAGGTAGAACTCGGTTTGTGGGTCTCTGCACACACATCATCTGAAGGAAGTGAAAACCACTGTAAATCACCACATTCATAACGTTCATCCTGATAATGGCTTCTCACACAATCCTGGAAACTCTGTATTCTCTCCATTACTTTCTGCATCTCAGTTCAATTTTCCTTTCCTTTTGCCTTCAATTTCACATCTTGATTTTCTTCATCCCAAAGTCCCACTGGATTTTAATTAACGATTTTCAAACATTTAATTTTAATGCAGAAAAAGTTTATAATTGAAAAAATCTGCACTTACTACTCGTTGGTAAAGGCGACGTTTCGGGGAGAATCCACTCGCCTTGGTCACGGCAGATGAGGAAATGAGGAAGAAGCTGGAAAACTGCCACGTGACATCCAACCTGCTTCAATTTAATTACAAACATTCATCGATTTAATTAATTTTATTGATCATCCAGTTGTACACAATGACTTGTATACGGATACATTAACACTCATGCCAGACTTTCACCAACTGGATGATCTGTTTGGTGCTTGTCTGGCCAAGAGAACAGCAAAACATTCGTTTGTTCCGAACACTTCTGAGACACAGACAGAATGGGACACGATGGGGGTGAAGAACATGCAGTTTATACAAAGTTTGGAATAATTTGTAATGTAAGGCAAGAATCTTGGAAACTTACGTTCCAACCGGTAGGATGGTTTCATTCAAGGAGGTGGAGGGGAGTTAACGAGCACCTCTTCTGAGGGGTCTTTGGGAAAAAAACAATAAAAATATATAACATTAAATACATTGATATCTTCATCAGTTTGATAACTTGTTCAGGAAAGGGCACAGAAGGGAATGCACTGATGGAACAGGTAACGACGAAAAGGTGAATAATCCAGTCGAGGGGAGTTAAACTTCTTGTGATTTATCCTGCATCGCGATGACTATGTCAATAAGTTACCTTCCCACAAAGTTATAATTACAATTATCTCCACAATTAAGAACATTCTTCTTTAGAGAAGGAAGTATTAACAGCAATGTCTATAAAACAACAAGAGCCAAAATGTATTTCAGTGAAACGTCCCGATCTTGGGGTTTATTGTGTTTGCACCCAGTGTGGTCACCCCAATTGTCCAAAGTATTGAAGAGTGCTTACCTGTTGAAGGTCCTGCATGTGGTATCACTTGTCAACACCTTGCTGTTTGTGCTGTTGCTGTTGCAGCCTGTGATCACAATGAGGGTTCTGCTTTTCCTGCAGCCACTCAACACCGTGCTGCTTCTGTTGTTGCTGTTGCTCCTTTCGACACTGTTGATGACCCTTAAGACGTTTAGACCCCATATGACCTTTTAAACTCTGATAGATCCTTTGACCCCAATGACATTTATACCCGCAGATCCTTTAGATCCGTGGAGACCCATTTCGATCCCTTATTTTTTGTTAGAGCCCGTATGACCTTTACACCGTTTGAACTGCTTCGACCCCTTTAGAACCCTTAACACAAACCACACAAACATCAAAATAGTCTTTTTGTGACACAGACTACTCTTCACAGCAGGTGATGTGCAAACTCGTCCCACCCAGAGGGTGGTTAACTGCTGGTAACCTTATCTGATCGAAAACTACTTGGAAAAACGACAACTAAAATGAAATCAGATTCCTAGAAGTTTTACAACACAAAATAGAGTCTCTCCCCCTCCTCCCTGGCGAACCTGGTGTTCCTGTCCTCAATTACAATCGTCATTGGAACAAAGATATTCATCGTCCCCATCCTCACAATGACATTCGTCGTCTCCTTCGTCACAATCACATCCATTGTCATCATCGCAATCACATCTGTCATCGTCACAATCACATTCATCATCTCCATCGTCACAATCACATTCGTCATCTCCATCGTCACAATCACATTCGTCGTCTCCATCGTCACAATCACATTCGTCATCTTCTGAATTCAATCTGTCGTCATCATCATCCTCTTCCACATCTTTATCCTCCCCATCAGGCTCATCTTCTCCATCTACTTTCTTCTCCTTTCTGTGAACACACAAGAAAAACCAGAACATTTCTCTGTGTAGCACAAATGTGTCAATCAGAGTACCACCAGATATATAAACTCCAATAACAACATATTCATCAGTACAGAGGTCCATCGGGATTATCGTTTGCTGTTCTTCATTGGAACATCAATAATAACATGAAGACTTGTGAAGAGCTTTACCGGAACCGTTTGTTCATCCATAAATAAATCGCACAAAGCGAGTTGATGATCAGTATCACCATGGAGATGATCCCTACAGCAAATTCAAATCTCGCCCAAAGCGACACGAGTTGTCCAACGTCCATCGGGCCGAAGATGGAACCTTCCCCAAAGATCTGTGGACACGGATATAACAAGGTTAATAAATTAATGTTATTTCAATGAAAACAGGAATCGATTTCCTTCATTACAATCCTTCAATGGGATCCATTCAAACTGAAGTTGAAACACGACGTTCTGACCACAGGTCCAGCAAACGGATCAAACATTCCAGAACAGGTGTGGTTTCCTTGTAACAAGATTTATTAGTACATTTGTTCACATCGTAATCAAACCGTCATTATTTCTTGAATATCACAATCTGCTCCGTTCCTATAACTTCCTCCTCATTCTCATCAATGGGATCTTTAAACCTTTACTCTCCGTCCATCAGGGACGGTCTTTCTCTTCGTGTCCCACTTACCTGGTAAGACTGATTTATAGCCCAGACTCCAGGACGCACTTTCAGGTGCTCCGGAAACATGTCCTCTTGTAATTCTTTGAAAAAACTCAAGAGCACAACAAGGTACGACCACATCGTGGCAGCGAATGCGGCAGAATGGTCGAAATGTTGGAAAGGGTGAACACACAATGCGTCCCGCCGATGGTCTTTGTGACGCTGCACGCATTGTTGTCATGGTAACCCCGTTTGGTTCCAAACAAACCCATTTCAGTTTTCATTGTATCATCATCCCATGTATTATTTGTAATTATATAATGGTTTGCAGTATTTGTGTGCAGGTTGGCCTGAAAGTCGTTTTACCCCTCACCGGTAATAGTCCGATTGTTGGCCAGAAAAGCGTGCGTTAGGGTCCGCACAATGTTTTTCTGCATTTTTGTGATCACCAGACCATCTGAATGAATATTCCGATTGATGCCACTCTGGCACCCTTGAGCATTTTTGTGGAAATACATTAATATGCAAATTAGCGGTGGCCATTTTTTGAAATTACGATTTTTCTTAACATCTCCAAAAGTAAGTATCCAAATATCCTGCTTGAAGTGTCCAACCCCATATTTTCAGGGTCACTGGTCATGATAAACCCACTTATAATTTGATAACATTGGAATTTAGCTCATTAATATGCAAATTACCATAACCCGACCCCCTGAATTTGTCCGCGCCGAATGGCGTTTTTGCAGTACACTTGTATAACAACAACAACAAAACTGTTTGAAAATAACTTGCTCAGAGCCGTTTATCCCCAGTACAGTTGTGAAGAAATGACTGACCTCAGAAGATCAACAGCCTGATCTGTTTCTGATCAAGTAACTCGAGGCTTGTAATGTAATGAAGGAAACATGGAGAACTGAGTTTTAAGTAAGAGTAATGTTTTCTGATACAGTCGAATCATCGATATTATTTGCAAGCAAGTTTTTTTTATTATTATTTAACATGATCTGTCTGAAAACAACTGTGTATTTTATTGATTTTTAAAAGTACACACGGTGGAACCTGTTTCCTGAGAATTTTTTAAAATACGAACAAAGAAATTAAATGTTTACTGATGTTTATAATTACCTCTATTGTTACACGTTGAGGCTCCATCACCATGGGAGACTGTTTGTTTCTTCAGTCCCTGAAATGCCACGAAAGCTGGAAAACCTCTGGTATCAGTTGGTCCAGACAGAGTGCGAAGTATCATCCGGTCAAGCAAAGCAAGACAAGATGGTATACATGAAGAGTTTGAACAGAGATTACAAGCAGACAAATCTATCGAGCTCAAATGTCATGAGACTGGGTCAACGTACACGTCACGCTCACACATAGAAAGACACTTGAAACGACTGAGTAATGTTTGTTTGGAAGATGATTCAACAAGCAAAATAAACCTCCGTTCAAAGACGACAGTATTTGACTTTAAAGAACATTGTATTTTTTGCGGAGAAAAGTGCATCATGGACTTTGATAAGAAGAATCCTAATCGTTGGCGGCGAGTTCTCCTTTGTAGGACTGCAGATCGTGTTGATCGGACAACTTTCAAACAAACTATTCTAGATGTTACCGATTCCCGCCAGGATGAAGAAGGACGCCAGGTCAAGATACGATTAATGGGCACAATCAGCGATCTTCATGCTGCTGATGCGAGATATCACGATGATTGTAGAAAGTCCTACATGACACCTCGTTCTGTTGCAGCAGTGGCACACAGTGGCAGAGAAACTCAGGACATTGAGCCACCTGTGAGTTCTACGGTGGTTCTATCAGGTTTTCCTTTGTCCTCGTCCCTGTTTCTTAAGCTTTTGTTTGTTGGATTTGCTTTACAAAGGTTTATGGTTTCTCTTTTTGAGTTTCAAAGCAAAATATATTTAATAACATCCGATTTCTAAGCCATTTGCCATATTCATGTATTTTGTAAATTTCCAAGCCAATTGTTTTTTTCCATCCTTCACACGCAGCTGTTTGTAAACAATCATGTTTGTGAACATCTCCCTGAAACGTCTCCAGAAATATAACGTTGTCCAGTGAAAGCGACTCAATTTTTCTCGGTTGTGTAGAGTTAGTACTGCAGTAACACATGGACTCCAACCTTCCGATATCAGCCAAGTGTGTGTGTTTGTATGTGTATGTGTGTTTGTATGTGTGCGTATGTGTGTGTATGTGTGTGTATGTGTGTGTATGTGTATGTGTGTGTGTCTCTCTCTCCCCACCTCTACCATAACTCCCCTGTCTTCGTCCTCTCTGCCTCCCCTTCCCTGTCTCACCCCACACCTGCCTCATTTCAATCTCTCTCTCCCTCGATTTTTCTCCCTCCCTTCCCCCCCTCCCTTTATTTACCCATCAGCAAAGCGACGAGTTGTGTTCACTTGCTCACAATCAAATAAGAAAATGAATCCCATCCCTTACCCTGATATTAAAACCCAAACCCTAATACCCCAAACCCAACCCCAATCTTTACACCCCAAACCTTACTCTAATCCCAAGATCATTAATCATTTTTACACAAATGTTTTTGAAAACAACTCAACGATTTATTATTTTTTAAACAGTTTAATAATTTGTTTTAAAGCAGTTTAATAAAAATACAAGGTCAAGACAGTCTTTCCAAATTTTCTGAGTCTCTAAGGTAGAACTTGTATGTTGGGTCAAGGTAGAACTCGTTTTGTGGGTCAACGTAGAACTTGGTTTGTGGGTCAAGGTAGAACTCGTTTTGTGGGTCAAGGTAGAACTCGTTTTGTGGTTCAAGGTAGAACTCGTTTTGTGGGTCAAGGTAGAACCCGTTTTGTGGGTCTCTGCACACACATCAGCTGAAGGAAGTGAAAACCACTGTAAATCACCACATTCATAATGTTCATCCTGATAATGCCTTCTCACACAATCCTGGAAACTCTGTATTCTCTCCATTACTTTCTGCATCTCAGTTCAATTTTCCTTTCCTTTTTCCTTCAATTTCACATCTTGATTTTCTTCATCCCAAAGTCCCACTGGATTTTAATTAACGTTTTTCAAACAATTAGTTTTAATGCAGAAAAAGTTTATAATTGAAAAAATCTGCACTTACTACTCGTCGGTAAAGGCGACGTTTCGGGGAGAATCCACTCGCCTTGGTCACGGCAGATGAGGAAATGAGGAAGAAGCTGGAAAACTGCCATGTGACATCCAACCTGCTTCAATTTAATTACCAAACATTCATCGATTTAATTAATCTTATTGATCATCCAGTTGTACACAATGACTTGTATACGGATACATTAACACTCATGCCAGACTTTCACCAACTGGATGATCTGTTTGGTGCTTGTCTGGCCAAGAGAACAGCAAAACATTCGTTTGTTCCGAACACTTCTGAGACACACACAGAATGGGACACGATGGAGGTGAAGAACATGCAGTTTATACAAAGTTTGGAATAATTTGTAATGTAAGGCAAGAATCTTGGAAACTTACGTTCCAACCGGTAGGATGGTTTCATTCAAGGAGGTGGAGGGGAGTTAACGAGCACCTCTTCTGAGGGGTCTTTGGGAAAAAAACAACAATAAAAATATATAACATTAAACACATTGATATCTTCATCAGTTTGATAACTTGTTCAGGAAAGGGCACAGAAGGGAATGCACTGATGGAACAGGTAACGACGAAAAGGTGAATAATCCAGTCGAGGGGAGTTAAACTTCTTGTGATTTATCCTGCATCGCGATGACTATGTCAATAAGTTACCTTCCCACAAAGTTATAATTACAATTATCTCCACAATTAAGAACATTCTTCTTTAGAGAAGGAAGTATTAACAGCAATGTCTATAAAACAACAAGAGCCAAAATATATTTCAGTGAAACGTCCCGATCTTGGGGTTTATTGTGTTTGCACCCAGTGTGGTCACCCCAATTGTCCAAAGTATTGAAGAGTGCTTACCTGTTGAAGGTCCTGCATGTGGTATCACCTGTCAACACCTTGCTGTTTGTGCTGTTGCTGTTGCAGCCTGTGATCACAATGAGGGTTCTGCTTTTCCTGCAGCCACTCAACACCGTGCTGCTTCTGTTGTTGCTGTTGCTCCTTTCGACACTGTTGATGACCCTTTAGACGTTTAGACCCCATATGACCTCTTAAACTCTGATAGATCCTTTGACCCCAATGACATTTATACCCGCAGATCCTTTAGATCCGTGGAGACCCATTTCGATCCCTTATTTTTTGTTAGAGCCCGTATGACCTTTACACCGTTTGAACTGCTTCGACCCCTTTAGAACCCTTTAGACAAACCACACAAACATCAAAATAGTCTTTTGTGACACAGACTACTCTTCACAGCAGGTGATATGCAAACTCGTCCCACCCAGAGGGTGGTTAACTGTGCTGGTAACCTTATCTGATCGAAAACTACTTGGAAAAACGACAACTAAAATGAAATCAGATTCCTGGAAGTTTTACAACACAAAATGGAGTCTCTCCCCCTCCTCCCCTGCGAACCTGGTGTTCCTGTCCTCAATTACAATCATCATTGGAATAAAGACATTCATCGTCCCCATCCTCACAATCACATCCGTTGTCATCATCGCAATCACATCTGTCATCGTCACAATCACATTCGTCATCTCCATCGTCACAATCACATTCGTCATCTCCATCGTCACAATCACATTCGTCGTCTCCATCGTCACAATCACATTCGTCATCTTCTGAATTCAATTTGTCGTCATCATCATCATCTTCCACATCTTTATCCTCCCCATCAGGCTCATCTTCTCCATCTACTTTCTTCTCCTTTCTGTGAACACACAAGAAAAACCAGAACATTTCTCTGTGAAGCGCAAATGTGTCAATCAGAGTACCACCAGATATATAAACTCCAATAACAACATATTCATCAGTACAGAGGTCCATCGGGATTATCGTTTGCTGTTCTTCATTGGAACATCAATAATAAAATGAAGACTTGTGAAGAGCTTTACCGGAACCGTTTGTTCATCCATAAATAAATCGCACAAAACGAGTTGATGATCAGTATCACCATGGAGATGATCCCTACAGCAAATTCAAATCTCGCCCAAAGCGACACGAGTTGTCCAACGTCCATCGGGCCGAAGATGGAACCTTCCCCAAAGATCTGTGGACACGGATATAACAAGGTTAATAAATTAATGTTATTTCAATGAAAACAGAATCGATTTCCTTCATAACAATCCTTCAATGGGATCCTTTCAAACTGAAGTTGAAACACGACGTTCTGACCACAGGTCCAGCAAACGGATCAAACATTCCAGAACAGGTGTGGTTTCCTTGTAACAAGATTTATTAGTACATTTGTTCACATCGTAATCAAACCGTCATTATTTCTTGAATATCACAATCTGCTCCGTTCCTATAACTTCCTTTTCATTCTCATCAATGGGATCTTTAAACCTTTAACCTCCGTCCATCAGGGACGGTCTTTCTCTTCGTGTCCCACTTACCTGGTAAGACTGATTTATAGCTCAGACTCCAGGACGCACTTTCAGGTGCTCCGGAAACATGTCCTCTTGTAATTCTTTGAAAAAACTCAAGAGCACAACAAGGTACGACCACATCGTGGCAGCGAATGCGGCAGAATGGTCGAAATGTTGTAAAAGGTGAACACACAATGCGTCCCGCCGATGGTCTTTGTGACGCTGCAAGCATTGTTGTCATGGTAACCCCGTTGGGTTCAGGGTCACTGGTCATGATAAACCCACTTCCAATTTGATAACATTTAAATTTAGCTCATTAATATGCAAATTAGCAAAACCCTACCCCCTGAATTTGTCCGCGCCGAATGGCGTTTTTGCAGTGCAGTTATACAACAACAACAACAACAACAACAACAACAACAACAACAACAACAAAACTTTGAAAATAACTTGCGCACAGCTGTTTATCCCCAGTACAGTTGTGAAGAAATGACTGACCTCAGAAGATCAACAGCCTGAACTGTTTCTGATCAAGTAACTCGAGCCTTGTAATGAAATGAAAGAAACATGGAGAACTGAGTTTTAAGTAAGAGTAATGTTTTCTGATACAGGAGAATCATCGATATTATTTTCAAGCAAGTTTTTTTATTATTATTATTTAACATGATCTGTCTGAAAACAACTGTGTATTTTATTGATTTTTAAAAGTACACACGGTGGAACCTGTTTCCTGAGAATTTTTTTAAAATACGAACAAAGAAATTAAATGTTTACTGATGTTTATAATTACCTCTATTGTTACACGTTGAGGCTCCATCACCATGGGAGACTGTTTGTTTATTCAGTCCCTGTGATGCCACTAAAGCTGGAAAACCTCTGGTATCAGTTGGTCCAGACAGAGTGCGAAGTATCATCCGGTCAAGCAAAGCAAGAGAAGATGGTATACATGAAGAGTTTGAACAGAGATTACAGGCAGACAAATCTATCGAGGTCAAATGTCATGAGACTGGGTCAACGTACACATCACGCTCACACATAGAAAGACACTTGAAACGAATGAGTAATATTTGTTTGGAAGATGCTTCAACAAGCAAAATAAACCTCCGTTCAAAGACGACAGTATTTGACTTTAAAGAACATTGTATTTTTTGCGGAGAAAAGTGCATCATGGACTTTGATAAGAAGAATCCTAATCGTTGGCGGCGAGTTCTCCTTTGTAGGACTGCAGATCGTGTTGATCGGACAACTTTCAAACAAACTATTCTAGATGTTACCGATTTCCGCCAGGATGAAGAAGGACGCCAGGTCAAGATACGATTAATGGGCACAATCAGCGATCTTCATGCTGCTGATTTTTTTTTTTTGTATACCTTGGTCGAGGCTCGTATGAGAGCTAACACACAACTCACAGCAAGGAGGCATGAGACAAGAGGGGCGGGAGTGGAAGGGACAAAACAGTGGGGAACAGACACATTAGGTGAACTGTGGAAGGGAGAGGGATGGGGATGGGACGGGGAACATGGCGAAGAGAAGATGGACATTACAGGGACTTTCAGGAAGGAAAGCAGGAGAAATGAAGGAAGTGGGCTTGGGTGGATTATCGGGGTAGAAAAGATCGAGGATTTGGATGGGGAAGATAAGAGGTGGTGGTGAACAGCTGTTTTGAAAGCCTGGAGGGAAGAATGGGAAAGAATAGAGTGAGGAAGTTTATTCCAAAGGCGCGAAAAATCACGAGTGAAAGCGTGAAGATGGGCAGTGATTCGTGATTTTGGTAGTTTTACCAGATGGGGGTTGTTAGCGGACCTTGAGCGCCCTATGGAAATGTGGTTGGGACAAATCGCAGAGAGAGCAGGGGGGCAAGGCTGGAGAGGAGTCGGTAGAAGACAGAAAGACCACCGACCAACCTGCGGTGATTGAGTGAGAGGCCCAAAGACTCAGCTTCATTGCGGGAGATGCCAATGATCTTAAAAGCCCTGGTTTCGACAGCGTGAAGCCGAGAAAGGTGGGAGGCAGGAGCACCAGCCCAGAGGGGAGAGCAGTACTCCATCAGGCTACGGACAAAAGCTTTGTAAGTAGTCAGGAGCTCAAGAGGGCCGAGGAAGGACTTTGCACGACGGAGGATTCCCAGTCGGCGACTGGCTTTTGAGGCAAGGTTGGAAATGTGACTTTCCCAGGAAAGGTCATGGCAGATAGTGAGACCCAGAAGCTTGAAAGAAAAGACTTCTTCCAGAGGATTGTTGAGAAAGTGGATGGGGGGGTTTGTAAACGGTCCTTTCGAAGAGACATAGTGAGAGTGTGAGATTTGTGTGGATTGAAAGACATGTTCCACGTGTTGGACCAGTTTGTGATTTTATCCAGATCTGCAGTGAGCGAAGAAGCTGCTGCTTGCCGGTCTGAGGGATGACAGATGGTACGGCAGAGGGTGGAGTCATCGGCAAAGAGAAATAGAGGATTTTCCAGAGAGTCCGAGAGATCATTGATGAAAACCAGAAAAAGAACAGGGCCCAGAACGCTACCTTGAGGAACTCCAGCCTGCACAGGAAGAGGGGATGAAAGAACTCCATTTAGGGCCACACGTTGACTGCGACAGGAGAGGAAGTCTGCGAGCCATGAGTGGAGATGGCCTTGAATACCATGGGAAGAGAGTTTGGTGAGTAGGGCAGGGTGCCAGACTGTGTCAAAAGCACGTGATATGTCCAGGGATACGGCTCGGATTTCCTGTCTGGCATTGAGGACCTCCATCCATTGATGGGAGAGCGGTAGCAGCATATCCAGGGTAGAGTGACCTGGTCTGAAACCAAATTGATGATTGGAAATCAAGCCATTGGAGAAGAGGAAGGATTTCATGTCTGAAGCGATGATGGATTCCATAACCTTGCTGATGATTGGGAGAAGGCTAATTGGTCTGTAGTTACAGGGATCTGTTTTTGCACCTTTTTATGCAGGGCAGTGATGTTAGCAGATTTCCAAGCAGATGGCAGATGACCTTGGGAAAATGAGAGGGTGAATAGAACAGAGAGAGGGTGAACAAGAGCAGAAGAGCAGGCTTTGAGGACACGTGGGCTGATGCCGTCTGGACCGGTTGCAGAATCTGACTCGAGGTTTGAAAGCAAGCTCTCCACCTTGTCAGGAGAAAAGGATACAGAGTCCAGGGACAGTTGGGTGCGACTGGGTAAAGTGGGTAGAGATAGTGATGGGTTTGGGACACAAGATTTAGCTGCAAACACCGAGTTTAGACATTCAGCTTTATCACGTGTGGAATCAGCAGTGCGGCCATTTGAGGTAAGGGAGGGGATGGAGGGGGAACATACACCAGAAACAGATTTGATTAAACGCCACCAGGATTTTGAGGAGGGAGAGAGGTTTGAGAGTTCAGACTTGAGATGAGAAAGATGTTGTTTTCTGGCTCTCCTGAGGGTAGATACACACTTGTTCTGAGCTTTGTGGAAAGATCTGAGATTGCCCTCAGTTGGGTTTGCTTTCCATGAGGCAAAGGAAAGTTGTTTCAGGACAACTGCCTCGCCACAAGCTTCAGTAAACCAAGGGCGGGAGGAAGGGTAAGACAACTGAACACGAGAGGGGATAAATCTGTGCATGAGGGAGAGCAAGTTTCTTTGAAAGAATTCCCAGGATGAGTTGATGTTTGAGAAAGTAGTGATAGGAGACCAGTCTGTAAGTTTGATGGCTGCTCGGAGACCCTGCCAGTCGGCTTGAGTGAAATGCCAGACTCGACGGCGGTGAGGTGGTTCTCTGATAACAGCCAGAGAGATGTCCACTTTAACAAGGACGTGGTCAGAAGAACCAATTGGAGCGAAGGAAGAGCAGCAGATATTGTCAGGGAAATTTGTCAAAATCAGATCCAGAAGAGATGGAGTACCATTGGTTGAGATCCGCGTCGGGAAGTTGACCGATTGAGTCAGTCCCAATGAGTCACAGAAAGCTTTTGCTGATGTCCCATGGCAGGTGAGAGAGGTACCCACACCTAGCCAACTGGCGTGATGACAATTGAAGTCGCCACATAAGAGGAAGAGAGAGTTTGGATGAGAAGATAGAAGATGGTCCATGTTTTCGGAGAGTGAGGTGTAGATGGAGTCATCACTGTTCGGTGGACGGTACAGTACACATATAAACATGAGGTGGGAGTGGAGGGGAAGCCGAAGCCAGAGGTATTCCTGGGGGTGTGGGGGAGTGAGAGCAGTGCAGGGAGAGTGAGGAATAGAG
>NC_140967.1:44939675-44952175 GCF_056783735.1 Eptatretus burgeri
CAACTGGATGATCTGTTTGGTGCTTGTCTGGCCAAGAGAACAGCAAAACATTCGTTTGTTCCGAACACTTCTGAGACACAGACAGAATGGGACACGATGGGGGTGAAGAACATGCAGTTTATACAAAGTTTGGAATAATTTGTAATGTAAGGCAAGAATCTTGGAAACTTACGTTCCAACCGGTAGGATGGTTTCATTCAAGGAGGTGGAGGGGAGTTAACGAGCACCTCTTCTGAGGGGTCTTTGGGAAAAAAACAATAAAAATATATAACATTAAATACATTGATATCTTCATCAGTTTGATAACTTGTTCAGGAAAGGGCACAGAAGGGAATGTACTGATGGAACAGGTAACGACGAAAAGGTGAATAATCCAGTCGAGGGGAGTTAAACTTCTTGTGATTTATCCTGCATCGCGATGACTATGTCAATAAGTTACCTTCCCACAAAGTTATAATTACAATTATCTCCACAATTAAGAACATTCTTCTTTAGAGAAGGAAGTATTAACAGCAATGTCTATAAAACAACAAGAGCCAAAATGTATTTCAGTGAAACGTCCCGATCTTGGGGTTTATTGTGTTTGCACCCAGTGTGGTCACCCCAATTGTCCAAAGTATTGAAGAGTGCTTACCTGTTGAAGGTCCTGCATGTGGTATCACCTGTCAACACCTTGCTGTTTGTGCTGTTGCTGTTGCAGCCTGTGATCACAATGAGGGTTCTGCTTTTCCTGCAGCCACTCAACACCGTGCTGCTTCTGTTGTTGCTGTTGCTCCTTTCGACACTGTTGATGACCCTTAAGACGTTTAGACCCCATATGACCTTTTAAACTCTGATAGATCCTTTGACCCCAATGACATTTATACCCGCAGATCCTTTAGATCCGTGGAGACCCATTTCGATCCCTTATTTTTGGTTAGAGCCCGTATGACCTTTACACCGTTTGAACTGCTTCGACCCCTTTAGAACCCTTTACACAAACCACACAAACATCAAAATAGTCTTTTTGTGACACAGACTACTCTTCACAGCAGGTGATGTGCAAACTCGTCCCACCCAGAGGGTGGTTAACTGCTGGTAACCTTATCTGATCGAAATCTACTTGGAAAAACGACAACTAAAATGAAATCAGATTCCTAGAAGTTTTACAACACAAAATAGAGTCTCTCCCCCTCCTCCCTGGCGAACCTGGTGTTCCTGTCCTCAATTACAATCGTCATTGGAACAAAGATATTCATCGTCCCCATCCTCACAATGACATTCGTCGTCTCCTTCGTCACAATCACATCCATTGTCATCATCGCAATCACATCTGTCATCGTCACAATCACATTCATCATCTCCATCGTCACAATCACATTCGTCATCTCCATCGTCACAATCACATTCGTCGTCTCCATCGTCACAATCACATTCGTCATCTTCTGAATTCAATCTGTCGTCATCATCATCCTCTTCCACATCTTTATCCTCCCCATCAGGCTCATCTTCTCCATCTACTTTCTTCTCCTTTCTGTGAACACACAAGAAAAACCAGAACATTTCTCTGTGTAGCGCAAATGTGTCAATCAGAGTACCACCAGATATATAAACTCCAATAACAACATATTCATCAGTACAGAGGTCCATCGGGATTATCGTTTGCTGTTCTTCATTGGAACATCAATAATAACATGAAGACTTGTGAAGAGCTTTACCGGAACCGTTTGTTCATCCATAAATAAATCGCACAAAGCGAGTTGATGATCAGTATCACCATGGAGATGATCCCTACAGCAAATTCAAATCTCGCCCAAAGCGACACGAGTTGTCCAACGTCCATCGGGCCGAAGATGGAACCTTCCCCAAAGATCTGTGGACACGGATATAACAAGGTTAATAAATTAATGTTATTTCAATGAAAACAGGAATCGATTTCCTTCATTACAATCCTTCAATGGGATCCATTCAAACTGAAGTTGAAACACGACGTTCTGACCACAGGTCCAGCAAACGGATCAAACATTCCAGAACAGGTGTGGTTTCCTTGTAACAAGATTAATTAGTACATTTGTTCACATCGTAATCAAACCGTCATTATTTCTTGAATATCACAATCTGCTCCGTTCCTATAACTTCCTCCTCATTCTCATCAATGGGATCTTTAAACCTTTACCCTCCGTCCATCAGGGACGGTCTTTCTCTTCGTGTCCCACTTACCTGGTAAGACTGATTTATAGCCCAGACTCCAGGACGCACTTTCAGGTGCTCCGGAAACATGTCCTCTTGTAATTCTTTGAAAAAACTCAAGAGCACAACAAGGTACGACCACATCGTGGCAGCGAATGCGGCAGAATGGTCGAAATGTTGGAAAGGGTGAACACACAATGCGTCCCGCCGATGGTCTTTGTGACGCTGCACGCATTGTTGTCATGGTAACCCCGTTTGGTTCCAAACAAACCCATTTCAGTTTTCATTGTATCATCATCCCATGTATTATTTGTAATTATATAATGGTTTGCAGTATTTGTGTACAGGTTGGCCTGAAAGTCGTTTTACCCCTCACCGGTAATAGTCCGATTGTTGGCCAGAAAAGCGTGCGTTAGGGTCCGCACAATGTTTTTCTGCATTTTTGTGATCACCAGACCATCTGAATGAATATTCCGATTGATGCCACTCTGGCACCCTTGAGCATTTTTGTGGAAATACATTAATATGCAAATTAGCGGTGGCCATTTTTTGAAATTACGATTTTTCTTAACATCTCCAAAAGTAAGTATCCAAATATCCTGCTTGAAGTGTCCAACCCCATATTTTCAGGGTCACTGGTCATGATAAACCCACTTATAATTTGATAACATTGGAATTTAGCTCATTAATATGCAAATTACCATAACCCGACCCCCTGAATTTGTCCGCGCCGAATGGCGTTTTTGCAGTACACTTGTATAACAACAACAACAAAACTGTTTGAAAATAACTTGCTCAGAGCCGTTTATCCCCAGTACAGTTGTGAAGAAATGACTGACCTCAGAAGATCAACAGCCTGAACTGTTTCTGATCAAGTAACTCGAGGCTTGTAATGTAATGAAGGAAACATGGAGAACTGAGTTTTAAGTAAGAGTAATGTTTTCTGATACAGTCGAATCATCGATATTATTTGCAAGCAAGTTTTTTTTATTATTATTTAACATGATCTGTCTGAAAACAACTGTGTATTTTATTGATTTTTAAAAGTACACACGGTGGAACCTGTTTCCTGAGAATTTTTTAAAATACGAACAAAGAAATTAAATGTTTACTGATGTTTATAATTACCTCGATTGTTACACGTTGAGGCTCCATCACCATGGGAGACTGTTTGTTTCTTCAGTCCCTGAAATGCCACGAAAGCTGGAAAACCTCTGGTATCAGTTGGTCCAGACAGAGTGCGAAGTATCATCCGGTCAAGCAAAGCAAGACAAGATGGTATACATGAAGAGTTTGAACAGAGATTACAAGCAGACAAATCTATCGAGCTCAAATGTCATGAGACTGGGTCAACGTACACGTCACGCTCACACATAGAAAGACACTTGAAACGACTGAGTAATGTTTGTTTGGAAGATGCTTCAACAAGCAAAATAAACCTCCGTTCAAAGACGACAGTATTTGACTTTAAAGAACATTGTATTTTTTGCGGAGAAAAGTGCATCATGGACTTTGATAAGAAGAATCCTAATCGTTGGCGGCGAGTTCTCCTTTGTAGGACTGCAGATCGTGTTGATCGGACAACTTTCAAACAAACTATTCTAGATGTTACCGATTCCCGCCAGGATGAAGAAGGACGCCAGGTCAAGATACGATTAATGGGCACAATCAGCGATCTTCATGCTGCTGATGCGAGATATCACGATGATTGTAGAAAGTCCTACATGACACCTCGTTCTGTTGCAGCAGTGGCACACAGTGGCAGAGAAACTCAGGACATTGAGCCACCTGTGAGTTCTACGGTGGTTCTATCAGGTTTTCCTTTGTCCTCGTCCCTGTTTCTTAAGCTTTTGTTTGTTGGATTTGCTTTACAAAGGTTTATGGTTTCTCTTTTGAGTTTCAAAGCAAAATATATTTAATAACATCCGATTTCTAAGCCATTTGCCATATTCATGTATTTTGTAAATTTCCAAGCCAATTGTTTTTTTCCATCCTTCACACGCAGCTGTTTGTAAACAATCATGTTTGTGAACATCTCCCTGAAACGTCTCCAGAAATATAACGTTGTCCAGTGAAAGCGACTCAATTTTTCTCGGTTGTGTAGAGTTAGTACTGCAGTAACACATGGACTCCAACCTTCCGATATCAGCCAAGTGTGTGTGTTTGTATGTGTATGTGTGTTTGTATGTGTGCGTATGTGTGCGTATGTGTGTGTATGTGTGTGTATGTGTATGTGTGTGTGTCTCTCTCTCCCCACCTCTACCATAACTCCCCTGTCTTCGTCCTCTCTGCCTCCCCTTCCCTGTCTCACCCTACACCTGCCTCATTTCAATCTCTCTCTCCCTCGATTTTTCTCCCTCCCTCCCCCCTCCCTTTATTTACCCATCAGCAAAGCGACGAGTTGTGTTCACTTGCTCACAATCAAATAAGAAAATGAATCCCATCCCTTACCCTGATATTAAAACCCAAACCCTAATACCCCAAACCCAACCCCAATCTTTACACCCCAAACCTTACTCTAATCCCAAGATCATTAATCATTTTTACACAAATGTTTTTGAAAACAACTCAACGATTTATTATTTTTTAAACAGTTTAATAATTTGTTTTAAAGCAGTTTAATAAAAATACAAGGTCAAGACAGTCTTTCCAAATTTTCTGAGTCTCTAAGGTAGAACTTGTATGTTGGGTCAAGGTAGAACTCGTTTTGTGGGTCAACGTAGAACTTGGTTTGTGGGTCAAGGTAGAACTCGTTTTGTGGGTCAAGGTAGAACCCGTTTTGTGGGTCTCTGCACACACATCAGCTGAAGGAAGTGAAAACCACTGTAAATCACCACATTCATAATGTTCATCCTGATAATGCCTTCTCACACAATCCTGGAAACTCTGTATTCTCTCCATTACTTTCTGCATCTCAGTTCAATTTTCCTTTCCTTTTTCCTTCAATTTCACATCTTGATTTTCTTCATCCCAAAGTCCCACTGGATTTTAATTAACGTTTTTCAAACAATTAGTTTTAATGCAGAAAAAGTTTATAATTGAAAAAATCTGCACTTACTACTCGTCGGTAAAGGCGACGTTTCGGGGAGAATCCACTCGCCTTGGTCACGGCAGATGAGGAAATGAGGAAGAAGCTGGAAAACTGCCACGTGACATCCAACCTGCTTCAATTTAATTACAAACATTCATCGATTAAATTAATTTTATTGATCATCCAGTTGTACACAATGACTTGTATACGGATACATTAACACTCATGCCTGACTTTCACCAACTGGATGATCTGTTTGGTGCTTGTCTGGCCAAGAGAACAGCAAAACATTCGTTTGTTCCGAACACTTCTGAGACACACACAGAATGGGACACGATGGAGGTGAAGAACATGCAGTTGATACAAAGTTTGGAATAATTTGTAATGTAAGGCAAGAATCTTGGAAACTTACGTTCCAACCGGTAGGATGGTTTCATTCGAGGAGGTGGAGGGGAGTTAACGAGCACCTCTTCTGAGGGGTCTTTGGGAAAAAAAAACAATAAAAATATATAACATTAAATACATTGATATCTTCATCAGTTTGATAACTTGTTCAGGAAAGGGCACAGAAGGGAATGCACTGATGGAACAGGTAACGACGAAAAGGTGAATAATCCAGTCGAGGGGCGTTAAACTTCTTCTGATTTATCCTGCATTGTGATGACTATGTCAATAAGTTACCTTCCCACAAAGTTATAATTACAATTATCTCCACAATTAAGAACATTCTTCTTTCGAGAAGGAAGTATTAACAGCAATGTCTATAAAACAACAAGAGCCAAAATGTATTTCAGTGAAACGTCCCGATCTTGGGGTTTATTGTGTTTGCACCCAGTGTGGTCACCCCAATTGTCCAAAGTATTGAAGAGTGCTTACCTGTTGAAGGTCCTGCATGTGGTATCACCTGTCAACACCTTGCTGTTTGTGCTGTTGCTGTTGCAGCCTGTGATCACAAAGAGGGTTCTGCTTTTCCTGCAGCCACTCAACACCGTGCTGCTTCTGTTGTTGCTGTTGCTCCTTTCGACACTGTTGATGACCCTTTAGACGTTTAGACCCCATATGACCTTTTAAACTCTGATAGATCCTTTGACCCCAATGACATTTATACCCGCAGATCCTTTAGATCCGTGGAGACCCATTTCGATCCCTTATTTTTTGTTAGAGCCCGTATGACCTTTACACCGTTTGAACTGCTTCGACCCCTTTAGAACCCTTTAGACAAACCACACAAACATCAAAATAGTCTTTTGTGACACAGACTACTCTTCACAGCAGGTGATGTGCAAACTCGTCCCACCCAGAGGGTGGTTAACTGTGCTGGTAACCTTATCTGATCGAAAACTACTTGGAAAAACGACAACTAAAATGAAATCAGATTCCTGGAAGTTTTACAACACAAAATAGAGTCTCACCCCCTCCTCCCCTGCGAACCTGGTGTTCCTGTCCTCAATTACAATCATCATTGGAATAAAGACATTCATCGTCCCCATCCTCACAATCACATCCGTTGTCATCATCGCAATCACATCTGTCATCGTCACAATCACATTCGTCATCTCCATCGTCACAATCACATTCGTCATCTCCATCGTCACAATCACATTCGTCGTCTCCATCGTCACAATCACATTCGTCATCTTCTGAATTCAATTTGTCGTCATCATCATCATCTTCCACATCTTTCTCCTCCCCATCAGGCTCATCTTCTCCATCTACTTTCTTCTCCTTTCTGTGAACACACAAGAAAAACCAGAACATTTCTCTGTGTTGCGCAAATGTGTCAATCAGAGTACCACCAGATATATAAACTCCAATAACAACATATTCATCAGTACAGAGGTCCATCGGGATTATCGTTTGCTGTTCTTCATTGGAACATCAATAATAAAATGAAGACTTGTGAAGAGCTTTACCGGAACCGTTTGTTCATCCATAAATAAATCGCACAAAACGAGTTGATGATCAGTATCACCATGGAGATGATCCCTACAGCAAATTCAAATCTCGCCCAAAGCGACACGAGTTGTCCAACGTCCATCGGGCCGAAGATGGAACCTTCCCCAAAGATCTGTGGACACGGATATAACAAGGTTAATAAATTAATGTTATTTCAATGAAAACAGAATCGATTTCCTTCATAACAATCCTTCAATGGGATCCTCTCAAACTGAAGTTGAAACACGACGTTCTGACCACAGGTCCAGCAAACGGATCAAACATTCCAGAACAGGTGTGGTTTCCTTGTAACAAGATTATTTAGTACATTTGTTCACATCGTAATCAAACCGTCATTATTTCTTGAATATCACAATCTGCTCCGTTCCTATAACTTCCTTTTCATTCTCATCAATGGCATCTTTAAACCTTTAACCTCCGTCCATCAGGGACGGTCTTTCTCTTCGTGTCCCACTTACCTGGTAAGACTGATTTATAGCCCAGACTCCAGGACGCACTTTCAGGTGCTCCGGAAACATGTCCTCTTGTAATTCTTTGAAAAAACTCAAGAGCACAACAAGGTACGACCACATCGTGGCAGCGAATGCGGCAGAATGGTCGAAATGTTGTAAAAGGTGAACACACAATGCGTCCCGCCGATGGTCTTTGTGACGCTGCAAGCATTGTTGTCATGGTAACCCCGTTGGGTTCAGGGTCACTGGTCATGATAAACCCACTTCCAATTTGATAACATTTAAATTTAGCTCATTAATATGCAAATTAGCAAAACCCTACCCCCTGAATTTGTCCGCGCCGAATGGCGTTTTTGCAGTGCAGTTATACAACAACAACAACAACAACAACAACAAAACTGTTTGAAAATAACTTGCACAGAGCTGTTTATCCCCAGTACAGTTGTGAAGAAATGACTGACCTCAGAAGATCAACAGCCTGAACTGTTTCTGATCAAGTAACTCGAGGCTTGTAATGTAATGAAAGAAACGTGGAGAACTGAGTTTTAAGTAAGAATAATGTTTTCTGATACAGTAGAATCATCGATATTATTTTCAAGCAAGTTTTTTTATTATTATTATTTAACATGATCTGTCTGAAAACAACTGTGTATTTTATTGATTTTTAAAAGTACACACGGTGGAACCTGTTTCCTGAGAATTTTTTAAAAATACGAACAAAGAAATTAAATGTTTACTGATGTTTATAATTACCTCTATTGTTACACGTTGAGGCTCCATCACCATGGGAGACTGTTTGTTTATTCAGTCCCTGTGATGCCACTAAAGCTGGAAAACCTCTGTTATCAGTTGGTCCAGACAGAGTGCGAAGTATCATCCGGTCAAGCAAAGCAAGACAAGATGGTATACATGAAGAGTTTGAACAGAGATTACAGGCAGACAAATCTATCGAGGTCAAATGTCATGAGACTGGGTCAACGTACACATCACGCTCACACATAGAAAGACACTTGAAACGAATGAGTAATATTTGTTTGGAAGATGCTTCAACAAGCAAAATAAACCTCCGTTCAAAGACGACAGTATTTGACTTTAAAGAACATTGTATTTTTTGCGGAGAAAAGTGCATCATGGACTTTGATAAGAAGAATCCTAATCGTTGGCGGCGAGTTCTCCTTTGTAGGACTGCAGATCGTGTTGATCGGACAACTTTCAAACAAACTATTCTAGATGTTACCGATTTCCGCCAGGATGAAGAAGGACGCCAGGTCAAGATACGATTAATGGGCACAATCAGCGATCTTCATGCTGCTGATTTTTTTTTTTTTTTTTTTTTGTATACCTTGGTCGAGGCTCGTATGAGAGCCAACACACAACTCACAGCAAGGAGGCATGAGACAAGAGGGGCGGGAGTGGAAGGGACAAAACAGTGGGGAACAGACACATTAGGTGAACTGTGGAAGGGAGAGGGATGGGGATGGGACGGGGAACATGGCGAAGAGAAGATGGACATTACAGGGACTTTCAGGAAGGAAAGCAGGAGAATTGAAGGAAGTGGGCTTGGGTGGATTATCGGGGGTAGAAAAGATCGAGGATTTGGATGGGGGAAGATAAGAGGTGGTGGTGAACAGCTGTTTTGAAAGCCTGGAGGGAAGAATGGGAAAGAATAGAGTGAGGAAGTTTATTCCAAAGGCGGGAAAAAAGAGGAATGAAAGAGTGAAGATGAGCAGTGATTCGTGATTTTGGTAGTTTTACCAGAAGGGGGTTGTTGGCGGACCTTGAGCGCCCTGTGGAAATGTGGTTGGCACAAATCGCAGAGAGAGCAGGCAGGGCAAGGCTGGAGAGGAGTCGCTAGAAGACAGAAAGACCACCGACCAACCTGCGGTGATTGAGTGAGAGGCCCAAAGACTCAGCTTCATTGCGGGAGATGCCAATGATCTTAAAAGCCCTGGTTTCGACAGCGTGAAGCCGAGAAAGGTGGGAGGCAGGAGCACCAGCCCAGAGGGGAGAGCAGTACTCCATCAGGCTACGGACAAAAGCTTTGTAAGTAGTCAGGAGCTCAAGAGGGCCGAGGAAGGACTTTGCACGACGGAGGATTCCCAGTCGGCGACTGGCTTTTGAGGCAAGGTTGGAAATGTGACTTTCCCAGGAAAGGTCATGGCAGATAGTGAGACCCAGAAGCTTGAAAGAAAAGACTTCTTCCAGAGGATTGTTGAGAAAGTGGATGGGGGGTTTGTAAACGGTCCTTTCGAAGAGACATAGTGAGAGTGTGAGATTTGTGTGGATTGAAAGACATGTTCCACGTGTTGGACCAGTTTGTGATTTTATCCAGATCTGCAGTGAGCGAAGAAGCTGCTGCTTGCCGGTCTGAGGGATGACAGATGGTACGGCAGAGGGTGGAGTCATCGGCAAAGAGAAATAGAGGATTTTCCAGAGAGTCCGAGAGATCATTGATGAAAACCAGAAAAAGAACAGGGCCCAGAACGCTACCTTGAGGAACTCCAGCCTGCACAGGAAGAGGGGATGAAAGAACTCCATTTAGGGCCACACGTTGACTGCGACAGGAGAGGAAGTCTGTGAGCCATGAGTGGAGATGGCCTTGAATACCATGGGAAGAGAGTTTGGTGAGTAGGGCAGGGTGCCAGACTGTGTCAAAAGCACGTGATATGTCCAGGGATACGGCTCGGATTTCCTGTCTGGCATTGAGGACCTCCATCCATTGATGGGAGAGCAGTAGCAGCATATCCAGGGTAGAGTGACCTGGTCTGAAACCAAATTGATGATTGGAAATCAAGCCATTGGAGAAGAGGAAGGATTTCATGTCTGAAGCGATGATGGATTCCATCACCTTGCTGATGATTGGGAGAAGGCTAATTGGTCTGTAGTTACAGGGATCTGTTTTTGCACCTTTTTTATGCAGGGCAGTGATGTTAGCAGATTTCCAAGCAGATGGCAGATGACCTTGGGAAAATGAGAGGGTGAATAGAACAGAGAGAGGGTGAGCAAGAGCAGAAGAGCAGGCTTTGAGGACACGTGGGCTGATGCCGTCTGGACCGGTTGCAGAATCTGACTCGAGGTTTGAAAGCAAGCTCTCCACCTTGTCAGGAGAAAAGGATACAGAGTGCAGGGACAGTTGGGTGCGACTGGGTAAAGTGGGTAGGGATAGTGATGGGTTTGGGACACAAGATTTAGCTGCAAACACCGAGTTTAGACATTCAGCTTTATCACGTGTGGAATCAGCAGTGCGGCCATTTGAGGTAAGGGAGGGGATGGAGGGGGAACATACACCAGAAACAGATTTGATTAAACGCCACCAGGATTTTGAGGAGGGAGAGAGGTTTGAGAGTTCAGACTTGAGATGAGAAAGATGTTGTTTTCTGGCTCTCCTGAGGGTAGCTACACACTTGTTCCGAGCTTTGTGGAAAGAACTGAGATTGCCCTCAGTTGGGTTTGCTTTCCATGAGGCAAAGGCAAGTTGTTTCAGGACAACTGCCTCGCCACAAGCTTCAGTAAACCAAGGGCGGGAGGAAGGGTAAGACAACTGAACACGAGAGGGGATAAATCTGTGCATGAGGGAGAGCAAGTTTCTTTGAAAAAATTCCCAGGATGAGTTGATGTTTGAGAAAGTAGTGATAGGAGACCAGTCTGTAAGTTTGATGGCTGCTCGGAGACCCTGCCAGTCGGCTTGAGTGAAATGCCAGACTCGACGGCGGTGAGGTGGTTCTCTGATAACAGCCAGAGAGATGTCCACTTTAACAAGGACGTGGTCAGAAGAACCAATTGGAGCGAAGGAAGAGCAGCAGATATTGTCAGGGAAATTTGTCAAAATCAGATCCAGAAGAGATGGAGTACCATTGGTTGAGATCCGCGTCGGGAAGTTGACCGATTGAGTCAGTCCCAATGAGTCACAGAAAGCTTTTGCTGATGTCCCATGGCAGGTGAGAGAGGTACCCACACCTAGCCAACTGGCGTGATGACAATTGAAGTCGCCACATAAGAGGAAGAGAGAGTTTGGATGAGAAGATAGAAGATGGTCCATGTTTTCGGAGAGTGAGGTGTAGATGGAGTCATCACTGTTCGGTGGACGGTACAGTACACATATAAACATGAGGTGGGAGTGGAGGGGAAGCCGAAGCCAGAGGTATTCCTGGGGGTGTGGGGGAGTGAGAGCAGTGCAGGGAGAGTGAGGAATAGAGTCTTTGATGAAGAGAGCAACACCTCCACCAGGACGAGGCTCAGGTCTGTCATACCGTAAGAAGGAGTAACCAGGGAGAGATACTTGGGAGTCAGACACGTCTTGGGAGAGGAAAGTTTCTGTTAGGCAGATAATGTCTGGTTTGTCAGTGGCAACCTGTAGGGAAAGATCTGAAAGGTTTGAGCGAAGGCCCCGGATGTTTGAGGTCCACACTTTTAATGAAGAGGTAGGGGAGGAGGCTTTGGGTGCAGGAGGTGGAGGGGCGGGGGAGGGTAGGACGAGGGATGAGGGGGGGAGGTAAGGAGGGTTGCTGAAGGAGTGTGGGGTATTGCAGAATAGCGAGGGGAGGGGGCCGAATGAGGAGGAAAAAAGGCTCTGTGGTGCTGGGAGAGAGGGGGGACAAGAGACAAGGAAGATGGCAGTTGAGGATTTGAGGAGGTGGAGTGAAGAGATGGAGGTGAGAGGGCAGTGGAGGGAGGCAGGTTGTTGGATGAGAGGGGGGCAACTTAGAGAAGGAAGAGTGAGGGGGATGAAAGGTGGGAGAAAGGTGAGGGGGAATTTTTGAAAGAGGTGAGAGGGAGGCTTGGAGGGAGAAGAGTGGGATGGTTGCTTTGAGAGTGAGAGTGAGGGGTGAGGGGGTGAGTTGGCACTGAAGTTGGAAAAAAGAATGGTTGATGGAAAGCGAGCATCCATGGCA
>NC_140967.1:44957175-44964675 GCF_056783735.1 Eptatretus burgeri
TCACCCCAATTGGCCAAAGTATTGAAGAGTGCTTACCTGTTGAAGGTCCTGCATGTGGTATCACTTGTCAACACCTTGCTGTTTGTGCTGTTGCTGTTGCAGCCTGTGATCACAATGAGGGTTCTGCTTTTCCTGCAGCCACTCAACACCGTGCTGCTTCTGTTGTTGCTGTTGCTCCTTTCGACTCTGTTGATGACCCTTCAGACGTTTAGACCCCATATGACCTGTTAAACTCTGATAGATCCTTTGACCCCAATGACATTTATACCCGCAGATCCTTTAGATCCGTGGAGACCCCAGAGACCCATTTCGATCCCTTATTTTTTGTTAGAGTCCGTATGACCTTTACACCGTTTGAACTGCTTCGACCCCTTTAGAACCCTTTACACAAACCACACAAACATCAAAATAGTCTTTTTGTGACAGACTACTCTTCACAGCAGGTGATGTGCAAACTCGTCCCACCCAGAGGGTGGTTAACTGCTGGTAACCTTATCTGATCGAAATCTACTTGGAAAAACGACAACTAAAATGAAATCGTATTCCTGGAAGTTTTACAACACAAAATGGAGTCTCTCCCCCTCCTCCCCCGCGAACCTGGTGTTCCTGTCCTCAATTACAATCGTCATTGGAACAAAGATATTCATCGTCCCCGTCCTCACAATGACATTCGTCGTCTCCATCGTCACAATCACATCCGTCACCATCGTCACAATGACATCCGTCTCCATCGTCACAATCACATTCGTCGTCTCCATCGTCACAATCACATCCGTCGTCTCCAGCGTCACAATCACATCCGTCACCATCGTCACAATCACATCTGTCGTCTCCATCGTCGCAATCACATTCGTCGTCTCCATCGTCACAATCACATTCGTCATCTTCTGAATTCAATCTGTCGTCATCATCATCATCTTCCACATCTTTATCCTCCCCATCAGGCTCATCTTCTCCATTTACTTTCTTCTCCTTTCTGTGAACACACAAGAAAAACCAGAACATTTCTCTGTGTAGCGCAAATGTGTCAATCAGAGTACCACCAGATATATAAACTCCAATAACAACATATTCATCAGTACAGAGGTCCATCGGGATTATCGTTTGCTGTTCTTCATTTGAAGATCAATAATAACATGAAGACTTGTGAAGAGCTTTACCGGAACCGTTTGTTCATCCATAAATAAATCGCACAAAGCGAGTTGATGATCAGTATCACCATGGAGATGATCCCGACAGCAAATTCAAATCTCGCCCAAAGCGACACGAGTTGTCCAACGTCCATCGGGCCGAAGATGGAACCTTCCCCAAAGATCTGTGGACACGGATATAACAAGGTTAATAAATTAATGTTATTTCAATGAAAACAGGAATCGATTTCCTTCATAACAATCCTTCAATGGGATCCTTTCAAACTGAAGTTGAAACACGACGTTCTGACCACAGGTCCAGCAAACGGATCAAACATTCCAGAACAGGTGTGGTTTCCTTGTAACAAGATTAATTAGTACATTTGTTCACATCGTAATCAAACCGTCATTATTTCTTGAATATCACAATCTGCTCCGTTCCTAGAACCTCCTTTTCATACTCATCAATGGGATCTTTAAACCTTTACCCTCCGTCCATCAGGGACGGTCTTTCTCTTCGTGTCCCACTTACCTGGTAAGACTGATTTATAGCCCAGACTCCAGGACGCACTTTCAGGTGCTCCGGAAACATGTCCTCTTGTAATTCTTTGAAAAAACTCAAGAGCACAACAAGGTACGACCACATCGTGGCAGCGAATGCGGCAGAATGGTCGAAATGTTGTAAAAGGTGAACACACAATGCGTCCCGCCGATGGTCTTTGTGACGCTGCAAGCATTGTTGTCATGGTAACCCCGTTTGGTTCCAAACAAACCCATTTCAGTTTTCATTGTATCATCATCCCATGTATTATTTGTAATTATATAATGGTTTGTAGTATTTGTGTGCAGGTTGGCCTGAAAGTCGTTTTACCCCTCACCGGTAATAGTCCGAGTGTTGGCCAGAAAAGCGTGCGTTAGGGTCCGCACAATGTTTTTCTGCATTTTTGTGATCACCAGACCATCTCAATGAATATTCCGATTGATGCCACTCTGGCACCCTTGAGCATTTTTGTGGAAACCCATTAATATACAAATTAGCGGTGGCTAATTTTCCAAATTACTATTTTTCTTAATATCTCCAAAAGTAAGCATCCATATATCCTGGTTGAGGTGTCTGCACCCATGTTTTTAGGGTCACTCGTCATGATAACCCCACTTAGAATTGAACAACATTTAAATTTAGCTCATTAATATGCAAATTAGTAGTCGCCATTATCAAAATAACAATTTTTCTTCATATCTCCAGAAGTAAGCATCCAAACAGTCTGGTTGAGGTGTCCAAACCCATATTTTCAGGGTCACTGGTCATGACAACCCCACTTACAATTTGATAACATTTAAATTTAGCTCATTAATCTGCAAATTAGCAAAACCCTACCCCCTGAATTTGTCCGCGCGGAATGGCGTTTTTGCAGTACACTTGTACAACAACAACAACAACAACCACAACAACAACAACAACAAAACTGCTTGAAAATAACTTGCGCACAGCTGTTTATCCCCAGTACAGTTGTGAAGAAATGACTGACCTCAGAAGATCAACAGCCTGAACTGTTTCTGATCAAGTAACTCGAGGCTTGTAATGTAATGAAAGAAACATGGAGAACTGAGTTTTAAGTAAGAGTAATGTTTTCTGATACAGTAGAATCATCGATATTATTTGCAAGCAAGTTTTTTTTTATTATTATTTAACATGATCTGTCTGAAAACAACTGTGTATTTTATTGATTTTTAAAAGTACACACGGTGGAACCTGTTTCCTGAGAATTTTTTTAAAATCCGAACAAATAAATTAAATGTTTACTGATGTTTATAATTACCTCTATTGTTACACGTTGAGGCTCCATCACCATGGGAGACTGTTTGTTTCTTCAGTCCCTGAAATGCAACTAAAGCTGGAAAACCTCTGGTATCAGTTGGTCCAGACAGAGTGCGAAGTATCATCTGGTCAAGCAAAGCAAGACAAGATGGTATATGTGGTGAATCGAAGGTCGTGACGTGTGATCACATGTTGCCCGGCTCGAGCACAGAAGAGATAAAGCTGAGGTTCGGCTCGGCCGCGGGTTTTGTCCCTGGGGCATTGTCGTTGTATGTCGCCGGCTCACTTGGTGCTCATTGAATGGTGAGAACACTGATCGATATATAATACTGATTTATTTTGCGGTGATTAGTTGCGCGTGTGTACCTTACTGATTGTACTCCATACTGCGTTTGTATTTCCTGGTGTGCCCGTAGAAGCGGCTTCAATCAAATGGAATAAAGCCTAAACTCTGAAGGTTCTTCTCTCGTCTTCACTTCATTTTATTCCATTTGGTTTTCTCGGCTCTCTCAACCAACGATGGACAAGATCTACAAACCAGAGAGGTTCGACGCAGACCCAAACGCGACTGACGCAGAAATGAAATGGTCGCATTGGTTCTGTTCCTTCTCACACTATCTGACCATCATCGAAGAGGGAGCTGACAAATTTGCCGCTCTCGTGAATCATGTCTCGCCCAGCGTGTACAGGCTCTTCTCGGAGTGCGACACTTACGAAGCAGCGATCGACGTGCTGCAGGCGCTCTACGTGAACCGCAAGAACGAGGTTTACATACGACATCTTCTCAACACACGCAGGCAAGCTGCCGGGGAGACAATCGATCAGTTCCTGCAAGCTCTGAATCAGCTGGGAAAAGACTGCAGCTTCCGGGCCGTAAGCGCCGAGGAACACCGAAAGGAAGCGACACGGGAGGCATTCATCCAAGGACTCAGATCAGCCCACATACGGCAACGCTTACTAGAGAAAGCGCAACCCACTCTTGACAAGGTAGTCGATCAGGCTCGAGCGATGGATACGGCACAGCAGCAATCTGAGTCATTTGGGACACCGATGCTGCTAATGAACGCTGCTACAATGGGAACCCAAGGAACCCCACTGGCACAGACACAGCCAGACATAGGGGATGGAGAAACACCCGAGGAGCCGGATACACAGGCCACGTCAAACTCCTCAGCTGCTACTCCGGTTGGTAAATGCTTCTTTTGTGGGTACAAAAGGCACCGCCGCCAAAAATGCCCCGCCAGAGATGCCACATGCATGAACTGTGACAAGAAAGGGCATTATGCCAGGGTATGTAAATCTACTCTAAGGAGAAATAAACCCACTTCTGCGGCTCTCTACTCGCAAAATAAATTAACTGCAGCCTCCCCGGGGAATCTATCCAAGGCTATCATCAACGTACGAATTAACGGGCATATGGCTGAGGCACTGATTGATACCGGTAGCTCTGAAAGTTTCGTCAACAGCTCACTAGGGAAGGGCAGGAAATGGATAATCCACCCGACTGACAATACGGTATGCATGGCCGCCACCTCACTACAATCCCGCGTACGAGGGTACTGCAAAGTCGAATTGGACGTAAAAGGGTACAGGCATCGGGATGGAAGGGTACTGGTGCTTCGTGATTTGTGCGCAGACGTAATTCTGGGTCATAATGTCCTCAAGCAGCACACGAGCGTCGAAATACCCTTTGGAGGAAGCAAACCTCGTCTAATTTTAAATGCTTTGACCACCGCGGAGGTAACGTCCCCCCAGCTGTTCGCTAACTTGTCGCCGGTCTGCAAACCGATAGCGATCAAATCGCGGCGATATACCACTGCTGACATGAATTTCATCACTTCGGAAACCAAGCGATTACTGGAAGAGGGAATTATAGAACCGAGCGATTCGCCATGGCGCGCACAGGTGTTGGTAACCAGCAGTCAGAACCATAAGAAACGAATGGTTGTCGATTATTCCCAAACGGTCAATCACTTTACCCAACTCGATGCCTACCCCCTGCCGCGCATAGACGAGATGGTCGAACGCGTGGCCAATTATAAGGTATTCAGCACCATCGACTTGCGAAGCGCCTACCATCAAATTCCCATCCGAGAGGAAGACAAACCTTACACCGCATTCCAGGCAGGGAGGCACCTCTACCAATTCAGGAGGATACCATTCGGTGTCACGAATGGAGTAGCTTGCTTCCAACGGGTTATGGACGACATCATCTCAGATGAAAACCTCAAAGACACTTTTGTTTACGTGGACAATGTCACAGTGTGCGGTCGGGATCAAGGGGAACATGATATGAATCTGGACAGATTCTTGAGCATTGCTAGAAAATATAATCTGACTCTCAACTACGAGAAATGCGCATTCTCGGCAAGGTCAATTGACCTTCTCGGCTACACGATAGCCGACGGCACGGTCAGCCTGATCCTGAACGATTGCGCCCGCTCTGTGAGCTACCACCACCTCAGGACCTGCAGACAATGCACCAGGTGATCGGGATGTTCGCTTACTATGCGAGATGGATCTCCCAATACTCCGAGAAAATACATCCCCTAGTGCATTGCAAAAACTTTCCACCAGATGCCGCTGTTGTGACAGCTTTCCACAACCTCAAAGATGATATCAGTAATTCCGTGGTTTTATCGATCGATAGCTCGGTGCCCTTTGTGGTGGAAACCGGCGCTTCAGATCACGCGATAGCTGCTACGCTTAATCAGTCTGGGAGACCCGTCGCGTTCTTCTCGAGAACTCTCTCTGGAAGCGAGCAGAGACACTCAGCGATAGAGAAGGAAGCGTACGCCATCGTTGAAGCGCTGCGGAAATGGAGACATTATTTACTGGGAAACCACTTCACGCTCGTTACGGACCAACGATCCGTGGCATTCATGTTTGATGGGAAAAATAACGGGAAATTAAGAATGAAAAAATTATGAGATGGCGGATAGACCTAGCTTGCTATAGTTACGACATTGTTTACCGGCCCGGGAGGGAAAACCCTGCTGCAGACACCTTCTCGCGGGTCTACTGCTCGGCGGTAATCAGTCGGGCTTTGCAAGACCTCCATGTGTCTCTTTGCCACCCGGGGGTAACCAGAATGGCACATTTCGTACGCAGACAGAACCTGCCCTATTCTATTGAAGATATTAAACAAATGAATGCTTCATGCCCTGTTTGTGCTGAACTAAAACCCAGATTCTATGATGCGGCTTCTGGCAGACTGATCAAGGCCACTTCTCCCTTCGAGAGACTAAACATTGACTTCAAAGGGCCCCTGCCGACCGAGAGAGACAACAGATACATATTCACTGTTGTTGATGAGTATTCAAGGTTCCCTTTCGCGTTTCCGTGCTCGGATATGACCTCGGGCACTGTCGTGAAATGTCTGTCTGACCTCTTCGCTATGTTTGGGAAACCTTCGTACATACATTCAGACAGAGGGCCGTGTTTCATGTCGGCCGGGCTAAAACAATTCCTATTAGAGCACGGCATAGCAACTAGTCGAGCGACGGGTTACAACCCACAGGGTAATGGGCAGGTGGAACGTTTTTATGGAGTTATTTGGAAAGCCGTAACTCTGGCGTTGAAATCAAGAGGACTGGGCCCCGAGCGGTGGGAGGTTACCCTTCTCGACGCTCTGAATTCCATACGCTCTTTGCTCTGCACGTCCACCAATGCAACTCCTCACGACCGAATGTTTACTCACCAGCGGCGTTATGTTGACGGCCAATCGGTGCCCGACTGGCTAACCCATCCCGGAACAGTGTTCATGAAACGCCCGGTACGACAAAGCAAGTATGAACCCATGGTGGAGGGGGTCGAGCTCATCGATACTAATCCAGAATACGCTCATGTCAGGCTCCCGGATGGCAGGGAGACCACTGTGTCGGTTCGTCATTTGGCTCCCTCAGGTACTCCCCCCGCCGGTACACCACCATCTGGCACACCTCCCTCTGACATTCCCTCCCCAGGTGTTTCTCCCCCAGGGACTCCACCCGAGAAGGGTGACGGCGGAGCTACCGCGTTCCACCCGGGGGCGATCTGGGAGACATCTCCGGCTCGAGTCGAGGCTCACCAAAAGGATCGGAAGCCTCCCTCAAGTGAAACCGCCATCTACTCCCGGAGAGGCCGGCGAATAATACCCCCTCGCCGACTCAATCTGTAAAGGGGATTATCGGCATCCTTGATGCTCATGCTCCTATATGCTCGTTACATCATATATCGATGCTCATTACCATGCTCCTACAACTCAAAATAATCCTCACTGCTTGGCATGTATGCTTCTGTAGTTTAGATAGTTCGCGTTGCTTGAAATGTATACTCCTGTTGCGCTGAAGTAATCCTGGTGCGTTAGTTGGGCCTCTAGTTACATTTTAAAGATGGGGAGAATGTGGTGAATGGAAGGTCGTGACGTGTGACCACATGATGCCCGGCTCGAGCACAGAAGAGATAAAGCTGAGGTTCGGCTCAGCCGCGGGGTTTTGTCCCTGGGGCATTGTCGTTTTTTGTCGCCGGCTCACTTGGTGCTCATTGAATGGTGAGAATACTGATTGATAT
>NC_140967.1:44967175-44982175 GCF_056783735.1 Eptatretus burgeri
CTTGTATACGGATACATTAACACTCATGCCAGACTTTCACCAACTGGATGATCTGTTTGGTGCTTGTCTGGCCAAGAGAACAGCAAAACATTCGTTTGTTCCGAACACTTCTGAGACACAGACAGAATGGGACACGATGTGGGTGAAGAACATGCAGTTTATACAAAGTTTGGAATAATTTGTAATGTAAGGCAAGAATCTTGGAAACTTACGTTCCAACCGGTAGGATGGTTTCATTCGAGGGGGTGGAGGGGAGTTAACGAGCACCTCTTCTGAGGGGTCTTTGGGAAAAAAACAACAATAAAAATATATAACATTAAATACATTGATATCTTCATCAGTTTGATAACTTGTTCAGGAAAGGGCACAGAAGGGAATGCACTGATGGAACAGGTAACTAAGAAAAGGTGAATAATCCAGTCGAGGGGAGTTAAACTTCTTGTGATTTATCCTGCATCGCGATGACTATGTCAATAAGTTACCTTCCCACAAAGTTATAATTACAATTAACTCCACAATTGAGAACATTCTTCTTTAGAGAAGGAAGTATTAACAGCAATGTCTATAAAACAACAAGAGCCAAAATGTATTTCAGTGAAACGTCCCGATCTTGGGGTTTGCTGTGTTTGCACCCAGTGTGGTCACCCCAATTGTCCAAAGTATTGAAGAGTGCTTACCTGTTGAAGGTCCTTCATGTGGTATCACCTGTCAACACCTTGCTGTTTGTGCTGTTGCTGTTGCAGCCTGTGATCACAATGAGGGTTCTGCTTTTCCTGCAGCCACTCAACACCGTGCTGCTTCTGTTGTTGTTGCTCCTTCAGACCCGTTTCGATCCCTTATTTTTTGTTTGAGCCCGTATGGCCTTTACACTGTTTGAACTTCTTCGACCCCTTTAGAACCCTTTACACAAACCACACAAACATCAAAATAGTCTTTTTGTGACACAGACTATTCTTTTCAGCAGGTGATGTGCAAACTCGTCCCACCCAGAGGGTGGTTAACTGCTGGTAACCTTATCTGATCGAAACCTTGTTGGAAAAACAACAACTAAAATGAAATCAGATTCCTGGAAGTTTTACAACACAAATAGAGCCTCTCCCCCTCCTCCCCTGCGAACCTGGTGTTCCTGTCCTCAATTACAATCGTCATTGGAACAAAGATATTCATCGTCCCCGTCCTCACAATGACATTCGTCGTCTACATCCTCACAATGACATCCGTCTCCATCGTCGCAATCACATTCGTCGTCTCCATCGTCACAATCACATCCGTCACCATCGTCACAATCACATCCATCACCATCGTCACAATGACATCCGTCACCAGCGTCACAATGACATCCGTCACCATCGTCACAATCACATCCGTCGTCTCCATCGTCGCAATCACATTCTTCATCTTCTGAATTCAATCTGTCGTCATCATCATCATCTTCCACATCTTTATCCTCCCCATCAGGCTCATCTTCTCCATCTACTTTCTTCTCCTTTCTGTGAACACACAAGAAAAACCAGAACATTTCTCTGTGTAGCGCAAATGTGTCAATCAGAGTACCACCAGATATATAAACACCAAAAACAACATATTCATCAGTACAGAGGTCCATCGGGATTATCGTTTGCTGTTCTTCATTGGAACATCAATAATAACATGAAGACTTGTGAAGAGCTTTACCGGAACCGTTTGTTCATCCATAAATAAATCGCACAAAGCGAGTTGATGATCAGTATCACCATGGAGATGATCCCGACAGCAAATTCAAATCTCGCCCAAAGCGACAGGATCTCTCCAACGTCCATCGGTCCGAAGATGGAACCTTCCCCAAAGATCTGTGGACACGGATATAACAAGGTTAATAAATTAATGTTATTTCAATGAAAACAGGAATCGATTTCCTTCATAACAATCCTTCAATGGGATCCTTTCAAACTGAAGTTGAAACACAACGTTCTGACCACAGGTCCAGCAAACGGATCAAACATTCCAGAACAGGTGTGGTTTCCTTGTAACAAGATTAATTAGTACATTTGTTCACATCGTAATCAAACCGTCATTATTTCTTGAATATCACAATCTGTTTCGTTCCTATAACTTCCTTTTCATTCTCATCAATGGGATCTTTAAACCTTTACCCTCCGTCCATCAGGGACGGTCTTTCTCTTCGTGTCCCACTTACCTGGTAAGACTGATTTATAGCCCAGACTCCAGGACGCACTTTCAGGTGCTCCGGAAACATGTCCTCTTGTAATTCTTTGAAAAAACTCAAGAGCACAACAAGGTACGACCACATCGTGGCAGCGAATGCGGCAGAATGGTCGAAATGTTGGAAAGGGTGAACACACAATGCGTCCCGCCGATGGTCTTTGTGACGCTGCACGCATTGTTGTCATGGTAACCCCGTTTGGTTCCAAACAAACCCATTTCAGTTTTCATTGTATCATCATCCCATGTATTATATGTAATTATATAATGGTTTGTAGTATTTGTGTGCAGGTTGGCCTGAAAGTCGTTTTACCCCTCACCGGTAATAGTCCGAGTGTTGGCCAGAAAAGCGTGCGTTGGGGTCCGCACAATGTTTTTCTGCATTTTTGTGATCACCAGACCATCTGAATGAATATTCCGATTGATGCCACTCTGGCACCCTTGAGCATTTTTGTGGAAATCCATTAATATGCAAATTAGCAGTGGCCATTTTTTGAAATTACGATTTTTCTTAACATCTCCAAAAGTAAACATCCAAATATCCTGGTTGAGGTGTCCAACCCCATGTTTTTAGGGTCACTGGTCATGATAACCCCACTTAGAATTGAACAACATTGGAATTTAGCTCATTAATATGCAAATTAGCAAAACTCTACCCCCTGAATTTGTCCGCGCCGAATGGCGTTTTTGCAGTACACTTGTATAACAACAAAAACAACAAAACTGTTTGAAAATAACTTGCTCAGAGCCGTTTATCCCCAGTACAGTTGTGAAGAAATGACTGACCTCAGAAGATCAACAGCCTGAACTGTTTCTGATCAAGTAACTCGAGGCTTGTAATGTAATGAAGGAAACGTGGAGAACTGAGTTTTAAGTAAGAGTAATGTTTTCTGACACAGGAGAATCATCGATATTATTTGCAAGCAAGTTTTTTTTTATTATTATTTAACATGATCTGTCTGAAAACAACTGTGTATTTTATTGATTTTTAAAAGTACTCACGGTGGAACCTGTTTCCTGAGAATTTTTTAAAATACGAACAAAGAAATTAAATGTTTACTGATGTTTATAATTACCTCTATTGTTACACGTTGAGGCTCCATCACCATGGGAGACTTTGTTTCTTCAGTCCCTGAAATGCAACTAAAGCTGGAAAACCTCTGGTATCAGTTGGTCCAGACAGAGTGCGAAGTATCATCCGGTCAAGCAAAGCAAGACAAGATGGTATACATGAAGAGTTTGAACAGAGATTACAGGCAGACAAATCTATCGAGGTCAAATGTCATGAGACTGGGTCAACGTACACATCACGCTCACACATAGAAAGACACTTCAAACGAATGAGTAATGTTTGTTTGGAAGATGCTTCAACAAGCAAAATAATCCTCCGTTCAAAGACGACAGTATTTGACTTGAAAGAACATTGTATTTTTTGCGGAGAAAAGTGCATCATGGACTTTGATAAGAAGAATCCTAATCGTTGATGGCGAGTTCTCCTTTGTAGGACTGCAGATCGTGTTGATCGGAAAACTTTCAAACAAACTATTCTAGATGTTACCGATTTCCGCCAGGATGAAGAAGGACGCCAGGTCAAGATACGATTAATGGGCACAATCAGCGATCTTCATGCTGCTGATACGAGATATCACGATGACTGCAGAAAGTCCGACATGACACCTCGTTCTGTTGCAGCAGCAGCACACAGTGGCAGAGAAACCCAGGACATTGAGCCAGCTGTGAGTTCTACGGTGGTTCTATCAGGTTTTCCTTTGTCCTCGTCCCTGTTTCTTAAGCTTTTGTTTGTTGGATTTGCTTTACAAAGGTTTATGGTTTCTCTTTTTGAGTTTCAAAGCAAAATATATTTAATAACATCCGATTTCTAAGCCATTTGCCATATTAATGTATTTTGTAAATTTCCAAGCCAATTGTTTTTTCCATCCTTCACACGCAGCTGTTTGTAAACAATCATGTTTGTGAACATCTCCCTGAAACGTCTCCAGAAATATAACGTTGTCCAGTGAAAGCGACTCAATTTTTCTCAGTTGTGTGGAGTTAGTACTGCAGTAACACATGGACTCCAACCTTCCGATATCAGCCAAGTGTGTGTGTTTGTATGTGTATGTGTGTTTGTATGTGTGCGTATGTGTGTGTATGTGTGTGTATGTGTGTGTGTATGTGTATGTGTGTGTATCTCTCTCTCCCCACCTCTACCATAACTCCCCTGTCTTCGTCCTCTCTGCCTCCCCTTCCCTGTCTCACCCCACACCTGCCTCATTTCAATCTCTCTCTCCCTCGATTTTTCTCCCTTCCTTCCCCCCCCTCCCTTTATTTACCCATCAGCAAAGCGACGAGTTGTGTTCACTTGCTCACAATCAAATAAGAAAATGAATCCCATCCCTTACCCTGATATTAAAACCCAAACCCTAATACCCCAAACCCAACCCCAATCTTTCCACCCCAAACCTTACTCTAATCCCAAGATCATTAATCATTTTTACACAAATGTTTTTGAAAACAACTCAACGATTTATTATTTTTTAAACAGTTTAATAATTTGTTTTAAAGCAGTTTAATAAAAATACAAGGTCAATACAGTCTTTCCAAATTTTCTGAGTCTCTCAGGTAGAACTTGTATGTTGGGTCAAGGTGGAACTCGTTTTGTGGGTCAAGGTAGAACTCGTTTTGTGGGTCAAGGTAGAACTCGTTTTGTGGGTCAAGGTAGAACTCGGTTTGTGGGTCAAGGTAGAACTTGGTTTGTGGGTCAAGGTAGAACTCGTTTTGTGGTTCAAGGTAGAACTCGTTTTGTGGGTGAAGGTAGAACTCGTTTTGTGGGTGAAGGTAGAACTCGTTTTGTGGGTCTCTGCACCCACATCAGCTGAAGGAAGTGAAAACCACTGTAAATCACCACATTCATAATGTTCATCCTGATAATGCCTTCTCACACAATCCTGGAAACTCTGTATTCTCTCCATTACTTTCTGCATCTCAGTTCAATTTTCCTTTCCTTTTTCCTTCAATTTCACATCTTGATTTTCTTCATCCCAAAGTCCCACTGGATTTTAATTAACGTTTTTCAAACAATTAGTTTTAATGCAGAAAAAAGTTTATAATAGAAAAAATCTGCACTTACTACTCGTTGGTAAAGTTGACGTTTCGGAGAGAATCCACTCGCCTTGGTCACGGCAGATGAGGAACTGAGGAAGAAGCTGGAAAACTGCCACGTGACATCCAACCTGCTTCAATTTAATTACAAACATTCATCGATTTAATTAATTTTATTGATCATCCAGTTGTACACAATGACTTGTATACGGATACATTAACACTCATGCCAGACTTTCACCAACTGGATGATCTCTTTGGGGGTTGTCTGGCCAAGAGAACAGCAAAACATTCATTTGTTCCGAACACTTCTGAGACACACACAGAATGGGACACGATGGAGGTGAAGAACATGCAGTTTATACAAAGTTTGGAATAATTTGTAATGTAAGGCAAGAATCTTGGAAACTTACGTTCCAACCGGTAGGATGGTTTCATTCAAGGAGGTGGAGGGGAGTTAACGAGCACCTCTTCTGAGGGGTCTTTGGGAAAAAAAACAATAAAAATATATAACATTAAATACATTGATATCTTCATCAGTTTGATAACTTGTTCAGGAAAGGGCACAGAAGGGAATGTACTGATGGAACAGGTAACTACGAAAAGGTGAATAATCCAGTCGAGGGGAGTTAAACTTCTTGTGATTTATCCTGCATCGCGATGACTATGTCAATAAGTTACCTTCCCACAAAGTTATAATTACAATTATCTCCACAATTAAGAACATTCTTCTTTAGAGAAGGAAGTATTAACAGCAATGTCTATAAAACAACAAGAGCCAAAATGTATTTCAGTGAAACGTCCCGATCTTGGGGTTTATTGTGTTTGCACCCAGTGTGGTCACCCCAATTGTCCAAAGTATTGAAGAGTGCTTACCTGTTGAAGGTCCTGCATGTGGTATCACCTGTCAACACCTTGCTGTTTGTGCTGTTGCTGTTGCAGCCTATGATCACAATGAGGGTTCTGCTTTTCCTGCAGCCACTCAACACCGTGCTGCTTCTGTTGTTGCTGTTGCTCCTTTCGACACTGTTGATGACCCTTTAGACGTTTAGACCCCATATGACCTCTTAAACTCTGATAGATCCTTTGACCCCAATGACATTTATACTCGCAGATCATTTAGATCCGTGGAGACCCATTTCGATCCCTTATTTTTTGTTTGAGCCCGTATGACCTTTACACCGTTTGAACTGCTTCGACCCCTTTAGAACCCTTTAGACAAACCACACAAACATCAAAATAGTCTTTTTGTGACACAGACTACTCTTCACAGCAGGTGATGTGCAAACTCGTCCCACCCAGAGGGTGGTTAACTGCTGGTAACCTTATCTGATCGAAAACTACTTGGAAAAACGACAACTAAAATGAAATCAGATTCCTGGAAGTTTTAAAACACAAAATGGAGTCTCTCCCCCTCCTCCCCTGCGAACCTGGTGTTCCTGTCCTCAATTACAATCATCATTGGAATAAAGACATTCATCGTCCCCATCCTCACAATCACATCCGTTGTCATCATCGCAATCACATCTGTCATCGTCACAATCACATTCGTCGTCTCCATCGTCACAATCACATTCGTCGTCTCCATCGTCACAATCACATTCGTCATCTTCTGAATTCAATTTGTCGTCATCATCATCATCTTCCACATCTTTCTCCTCCCCATCAGGCTCATCTTCTCCATCTACTTTCTTCTCCTTTCTGTGAACACACAAGAAAAACCAGAACATTTCTCTGTGAAGCGCAAATGTGTCAATCAGAGTACCACCAGATATATAAACTCCAATAACAACATATTCATCAGTACAGAGGTCCATCGGGATTATAGTTTGCTGTTCTTCATTGGAACATCAATAATAAAATGAAGACTTGTGAAGAGCTTTACCGGAACCGTTTGTTCATCCACAAATAAATCGCACAAAACGAGTTGATGATCAGTATCACCATGGAGATGATCCCTACAGCAAATTCAAATCTCGCCCAAAGCGACACGAGTTGTCCAACGTCCATCGGGCCGAAGATTGAACCTTCCCCAAAGATCTGTGGACACGGATATAACAAGGTTAATAAATTAATGTTATTTCAATGAAAACAGGAATCGATTTCCTTCATAACAATCCTTCAATGGGATCCATTCAAACTGAAGTTGAAACACGACGTTCTGACCACAGGTCCAGCAAACGGATCAAACATTCCAGAACAGGTGTGGCGTCTTTGTGACGCTGCAAAGCGTCTTTGTGACAGCGTCTTTGTGACGCTGCAAGCATTGTTGTCATGGTAACCCCGTTGGGTTCAGGGTCACTGGTCATGATAAACCCACTTCCAATTTGATAACATTTAAATTTAGCTCATTAATATGCAAATTAGCAAAACCCTACCCCCTGAATTTGTCCGCGCCGAATGGCGTTTTTGCAGTGCAGTTATACAACAACAACAACAACAACAACAAAACTGTTTGAAAATAACTTGCGCACAGCTGTTTATCCCCAGTACAGTTGTGAAGAAATGACTGACCTCAGAAGATCAACAGCCTGAACTGTTTCTGATCAAGTAACTCGAGGCTTGTAATGTAATGAAAGAAACGTGGAGAACTGAGTTTTAAGTAAGAATAATGTTTTCTGATACAGGAGAATCATCGATATTATTTGCAAGCAAGTTTTTTTTTATTATTATTTAACATGATCTGTCTGAAAACAACTGTGTATTTTATTGATTTTTAAAAGTACTCACGGTGGAACCTGTTTCCTGAGAATTTTTTTAAAATACGAACAAAGAAATTAAATGTTTACTGATGTTTATAATTACCTCTATTGTTACACGTTGAGGCTCCATCACCATGGGAGACTTTGTTTCTTCAGTCCCTGAAATGCAACTAAAGCTGGAAAACCTCTGGTATCAGTTGGTCCAGACAGAGTGCGAAGTATCATCCGGTCAAGCAAAGCAAGACAAGATGGTATACATGAAGAGTTTGAACAGAGATTACAGGCAGACAAATCTATCGAGGTCAAATGTCATGAGACTGGGTCAACGTACACATCACGCTCACACATAGAAAGACACTTCAAACGAATGAGTAATGTTTGTTTGGAAGATGCTTCAACAAGCAAAATAATCCTCCGTTCAAAGACGACAGTATTTGACTTGAAAGAACATTGTATTTTTTGCGGAGAAAAGTGCATCATGGACTTTGATAAGAAGAATCCTAATCGTTGATGGCGAGTTCTCCTTTGTAGGACTGCAGATCGTGTTGATCGGAAAACTTTCAAACAAACTATTCTAGATGTTACCGATTTCCGCCAGGATGAAGAAGGACGCCAGGTCAAGATACGATTAATGGGCACAATCAGCGATCTTCATGCTGCTGATACGAGATATCACGATGACTGCAGAAAGTCCGACATGACACCTCGTTCTGTTGCAGCAGCAGCACACAGTGGCAGAGAAACCCAGGACATTGAGCCAGCTGTGAGTTCTACGGTGGTTCTATCAGGTTTTCCTTTGTCCTCGTCCCTGTTTCTTAAGCTTTTGTTTGTTGGATTTGCTTTACAAAGGTTTATGGTTTCTCTTTTTGAGTTTCAAAGCAAAATATATTTAATAACATCCGATTTCTAAGCCATTTGCCATATTCATGTATTTTGTAAATTTCCAAGCCAATTGTTTTTTTCCATCCTTCACACGCAGCTGTTTGTAAACAATCATGTTTGTGAACATCTCCCTGAAACATCTCCAGAAATATAACGTTGTCCAGTGAAAGCGACTCAATTTTTCTCAGTTGTGTGGAGTTAGTACTGCAGTAACACATGGACTCCAACCTTCCGATATCAGCCAAGTGTGTGTGTTTGTATGTGTATGTGTGTTTGTATGTGTGCGTATGTGTGTGTATGTGTGTGTATGTGTGTGTGTATGTGTATGTGTGTGTATCTCTCTCTCCCCACCTCTACCATAACTCCCCTGTCTTCGTCCTCTCTGCCTCCCCTTCCCTGTCTCACCCCACACCTGCCTCATTTCAATCTCTCTCTCCCTCGATTTTTCTCCCTCCCTCCCTCCCCCCCTCCCTTTATTTACCCATCAGCAAAGCGACGAGTTGTGTTCACTTGCTCACAATCAAATAAGAAAATGAATCCCATCCCTTACCCTGATATTAAAACCCAAACCCTAATACCCCAAGCCCAACCCCAACCTTTACACCCCAAACCTTACTCTAATCCCAAGATCATTAATCATTTTTACACAAATGTTTTTGAAAACAACTCAACGATTTATTATTTTTTAAACAGTTTAATAATTTGTTTTAAAGCAGTTTAATAAAAATACAAGGTCAATACAGTCTTTCCAAATTTTCTGAGTCTCTCAGGTAGAACTTGTATGTTGGGTCAAGGTGGAACTCGTTTTGTGGGTCAAGGTAGAACTCGTTTTGTGGGTCAAGGTAGAACTCGTTTTGTGGGTCAAGGTAGAACTCGGTTTGTGGGTCAAGGTAGAACTTGGTTTGTGGGTCAAGGTAGAACTCGTTTTGTGGTTCAAGGTAGAACTCGTTTTGTGGGTGAAGGTAGAACTCGTTTTGTGGGTGAAGGTAGAACTCGTTTTGTGGGTCTCTGCACCCACATCAGCTGAAGGAAGTGAAAACCACTGTAAATCACCACATTCATAATGTTCATCCTGATAATGCCTTCTCACACAATCCTGGAAACTCTGTATTCTCTCCATTACTTTCTGCATCTCAGTTCAATTTTCCTTTCCTTTTTCCTTCAATTTCACATCTTGATTTTCTTCATCCCAAAGTCCCACTGGATTTTAATTAACGTTTTTCAAACAATTAGTTTTAATGCAGAAAAAGTTTATAATAGAAAAAATCTGCACTTACTACTCGTTGGTAAAGTTGACGTTTCGGAGAGAATCCACTCGCCTTGGTCACGGCAGATGAGGAACTGAGGAAGAAGCTGGAAAACTGCCACGTGACATCCAACCTGCTTCAATTTAATTACAAACATTCATCGATTTAATTAATTTTATTGATCATCCAGTTGTACACAATGACTTGTATACGGATACATTAACACTCATGCCAGACTTTCACCAACTGGATGATCTCTTTGGGGGTTGTCTGGCCAAGAGAACAGCAAAACATTCATTTGTTCCGAACACTTCTGAGACACACACAGAATGGGACACGATGGAGGTGAAGAACATGCAGTTTATACAAAGTTTGGAATAATTTGTAATGTAAGGCAAGAATCTTGGAAACTTACGTTCCAACCGGTAGGATGGTTTCATTCAAGGAGGTGGAGGGGAGTTAACGAGCACCTCTTCTGAGGGGTCTTTGGGAAAAAAAACAATAAAAATATATAACATTAAATACATTGATATCTTCATCAGTTTGATAACTTGTTCAGGAAAGGGCACAGAAGGGAATGTACTGATGGAACAGGTAACTACGAAAAGGTGAATAATCCAGTCGAGGGAGTTAAACTTCTTGTGATTTATCCTGCATCGCGATGACTATGTCAATAAGTTACCTTCCCACAAAGTTATAATTACAATTATCTCCACAATTAAGAACATTCTTCTTTAGAGAAGGAAGTATTAACAGCAATGTCTATAAAACAACAAGAGCCAAAATGTATTTCAGTGAAACGTCCCGATCTTGGGGTTTATTGTGTTTGCACCCAGTGTGGTCACCCCAATTGTCCAAAGTATTGAAGAGTGCTTACCTGTTGAAGGTCCTGCATGTGGTATCACCTGTCAACACCTTGCTGTTTGTGCTGTTGCTGTTGCAGCCTATGATCACAATGAGGGTTCTGCTTTTCCTGCAGCCACTCAACACCGTGCTGCTTCTGTTGTTGCTGTTGCTCCTTTCGACACTGTTGATGACCCTTTAGACGTTTAGACCCCATATGACCTCTTAAACTCTGATAGATCCTTTGACCCCAATGACATTTATACTCGCAGATCATTTAGATCCGTGGAGACCCATTTCGATCCCTTATTTTTTGTTTGAGCCCGTATGACCTTTACACCGTTTGAACTGCTTCGACCCCTTTAGAACCCTTTAGACAAACCACACAAACATCAAAATAGTCTTTTTGTGACACAGACTACTCTTCACAGCAGGTGATGTGCAAACTCGTCCCACCCAGAGGGTGGTTAACTGTGCTGGTAACCTTATCTGATCGAAAACTACTTGGAAAAACGACAACTAAAATGAAATCAGATTCCTGGAAGTTTTAAAACACAAAATAGAGCCTCTCCCCCTCCTCCCCTGCGAACCTGGTGTTCCTGTCCTCAATTACAATCATCATTGGAATAAAGACATTCATCGTCCCCATCCTCACAATCACATCCGTTGTCATCATCGCAATCACATCTGTCATCGTCACAATCACATTCGTCGTCTCCATCGTCACAATCACATTCGTCGTCTCCATCGTCACAATCACATTCGTCATCTTCTGAATTCAATTTGTCGTCATCATCATCATCTTCCACATCTTTCTCCTCCCCATCAGGCTCATCTTCTCCATCTACTTTCTTCTCCTTTCTGTGAACACACAAGAAAAACCAGAACATTTCTCTGTGAAGCGCAAATGTGTCAATCAGAGTACCACCAGATATATAAACTCCAATAACAACATATTCATCAGTACAGAGGTCCATCGGGATTATAGTTTGCTGTTCTTCATTGGAACATCAATAATAAAATGAAGACTTGTGAAGAGCTTTACCGGAACCGTTTGTTCATCCACAAATAAATCGCACAAAACGAGTTGATGATCAGTATCACCATGGAGATGATCCCTACAGCAAATTCAAATCTCGCCCAAAGCGACACGAGTTGTCCAACGTCCATCGGGCCGAAGATTGAACCTTCCCCAAAGATCTGTGGACACGGATATAACAAGGTTAATAAATTAATGTTATTTCAATGAAAACAGGAATCGATTTCCTTCATAACAATCCTTCAATGGGATCCATTCAAACTGAAGTTGAAACACGACGTTCTGACCACAGGTCCAGCAAACGGATCAAACATTCCAGAACAGGTGTGGCGTCTTTGTGACGCTGCAAAGCGTCTTTGTGACAGCGTCTTTGTGACGCTGCAAGCATTGTTGTCATGGTAACCCCGTTGGGTTCAGGGTCACTGGTCATGATAAACCCACTTCCAATTTGATAACATTTAAATTTAGCTCATTAATATGCAAATTAGCAAAACCCTACCCCCTGAATTTGTCCGCGCCGAATGGCGTTTTTGCAGTGCAGTTATACAACAACAACAACAACAACAACAACAACAAAACTGTTTGAAAATAACTTGCACAGAGCTGTTTATCCCCAGTACAGTTGTGAAGAAATGACTGACCTCAGAAGATCAACAGCCTGAACTGTTTCTGATCAAGTAACTCGAGGCTTGTAATGTAATGAAAGAAACGTGGAGAACTGAGTTTTAAGTAAGAATAATGTTTTCTGATACAGGAGAATCATCGATATTATTTGCAAGCAAGTTTTTTATTATTATTATTTAACATGATCTGTCTGAAAACAACTGTGTATTTTATTGATTTTTAAAAGTACACACGGTGGAACCTGTTTCCTGAGAATTTTTTTAAAATATGAACAAAGAAATTAAATGTTTACTGATGTTTATAATTACCTCTATTGTTACACGTTGAGGCTCCATCACCATGGGAGACTGTTTGTTTATTCAGTCCCTGTGATGCCACTAAAGCTGGAAAACCTCTGGTATCAGTTGGTCCAGACGGAGTGCGAAGTATCATCCGGTCAAGCAAAGCAAGACAAGATGGTATACATGAAGAGCTTGAACAGAGATTACAGGCAGACAAATCTATCGAGGTCAAATGTCATGAGACTGGGTCAACGTACACATCACGCTCACACATAGAAAGACACTTGAAACGAATGAGTAATATTTGTTTGGAAGATTCTTCAACAAGCAAAATAAACCTCCGTTCAAAGACGACAGTATTTGACTTTATAGAACATTGTATTTTTTGCGGAGAAAAGTGCATCATGGACTTTGATAAGAAGAATCCTAATCGTTGGCGGCGAGTTCTCCTTTGTAGGACTGCAGATCGTGTTGATCGGACAACTTTCAAACAAACTATTCTAGATGTTACCGATTTCCGCCAGGATGAAGAAGGACGCCAGGTCAAGATACGATTAATGGGCACAATCAGCGATCTTCATGCTGCTGATTTTTTTTTTTTTTTTTTTTTTGTATACCTTGGTCGAGGCTCGTATGAGAGCTAACACACAACTCACAGCAAGGAGGCATGAGACAAGAGGGGCGGGAGTGGAAGGGACAAAACAGTGAGGAACAGACACATTAGGTGAACTGTGGAAGGGAGAGGGATGGGGATGGGACGGGGAACATGGCGAAGAGAAGATGGACATTACAGGGACTTTCAGGAAGGAAAGCAGGAGAATTGAAGGAAGTGGGCTTGGGTGGATTATCGGGGGTAGAAAAGATCGAGGATTTGGATGGGGGAAGATAAGAGGTGGTGGTGAACAGCTGTTTTGAAAGCCTGGAGGGAAGAATGGGAAAGAATAGAGTGAGGAAGTTTATTCCAAAGGCGGGAAAAAAGAGGAATGAAAGAGTGAAGATGAGCAGTGATTCGTGATTTTGGTAGTTTTACCAGAAGGGGATTGTTGGCGGACCTTGAGCGCCCTGTGGAAATGTGGTTGGGACAAATCGCAGAGAGAGCAGGGGGGGCAAGGCTGGAGAGGAGTCGGTAGAAGACAGAAAGACCACCGACCAACCTGCGGTGATTGAGCGAGAGGCCCAAAGACTCAGCTTCATTGCGGGAGATGCCGATGATCTTAAATGCCCTGGTTTCGACAGCGTGAAGCCGAGAAAGGTGGGAGGCAGGAGCACCAGCCCAGAGGGGAGAGCAGTACTCCATCAGGCTACGGACAAAAGCTTTGTAAGTGGTCAGGAGCTCAAGAGGGCCGAGGAAGGACTTTGCACGACGGAGGATTCCCAGTCGGCGACTGGCTTTTGAGGCAAGGTTGGAAATGTGACTTTCCCAGGAAAGGTCATGGCAGATAGTGAGACCCAGAAGCTTGAAAGAAAAGACTTCTTCCAGAGGATTGTTGAGAAAGTGGATGGGGGGGTTTTGTAAACGGTCCTTTCGAAGAGACATAGTGAGAGTGTGAGATTTGTGTGGATTGAAAGACATGTTCCACGTGTTGGACCAGTTTGTGATTTTATCCAGATCTGCAGTGAGCGAAGAAGCTGCTGCTTGCCGGTCTGAGGGATGACAGATGGTACGGCAGAGGGTGGAGTCATCGGCAAAGAGAAATAGAGGATTTTCCAGAGAGTCCGAGAGATCATTGATGAAAACCAGAAAAAGAACAGGGCCCAGAACGCTACCTTGAGGAACTCCAGCCTGCACAGGAAGAGGGGATGAAAGAACTCCATTTAGGGCCACACGTTGACTGCGACAGGAGAGGAAGTCTGCGAGCCATGAGTGGAGATGGCCTTGAATACCATGGGAAGAGAGTTTGGTGAGTAGGGCAGGGTGCCAGACTGTGTCAAAAGCACGTGATATGTCCAGGGATACGGCTCGGATTTCCTGTCTGGCATTGAGGACCTCCATCCATTGATGGGAGAGCAGTAGCAGCATATCCAGGGTAGAGTGACCTGGTCTGAAACCAAATTGATGATTGGAAATCAAGCCATTG